>NC_087213.1:66942989-67002149 GCF_015104395.2 Macrobrachium nipponense | reverse complement strand
ATTAGGCCTTACATGAAGTGTTATACATGAAAATGTGCGCAATTTCATGTAGAATACAAAAGAAAGTAACTCTTGGTTGTAGCTTTTATCAGTTTTAAAATATTTTCATATAAATAACATAAATAGAAAAATTTGACCTTCGGTCAACTTTAACTCAACCGAAAATGGTAGAAAAATGCAATTGTAAGCTAAAACTCATACAGTTCTAGTAATATTCAATCAATTACCTTAATTTGCAGCAAACGGGAAGTCTCTAGCACAATATTTTGATTTATGATGCCTTAAAAAAAAACTTTCCTTCCCTCCTCGCACGGTAACTGCCGAAAATCTCAGAAATGCATTGAGTCACCTTGTCGTAAATTTTCGCACCATTTTATATTAGGCCTTACATAAAGTGTTTATACATGAAATTTGCGCAATTTCATGCAGAATACAACAAAAAAATAACTCATGGTTGTAGCTTTTATCAGTTTTGAAATATTTTCATATAAATCACGATAAATAGAAAAAATAAGACCTTCGGTCAAATTTAACTCGATTGAAATAGTCGAAAATACAATTGTAAGCTAAAACTCTTACAGTCTAGTAATATTCAATTAACCACCTTCATTTTGCAAGAAACGGGAAGTCTCTAGCCACAATATTTCTATTTATGGTGATTTTTGAAAAAAAAAAAAAAAAAACTTTTTCTCCCTCCGGTGCGGTAACTCGGCCGAAAATCTCAGAAATGCTGAGTCACCTTGTCGTAATTTTCGCACCATTTTTATATAGGCCTTACATAAAGTGTTATACATGAAAATGTGCACAATTTCACGTAGAATACAAAAAAAAAAAAATAACTCATGGTTGTACTCTTTAACAGTTTTGTAAATATTTTTATATAAATCACGATAAATAGAAAAAAATAAGACCTTCGGTCAACTTTAACGCGACCAAAATGGTAGAAAAATGCAATTGTAAGCTAAAACTCTTACATTCTAGTAATATTCAATCAATTACATTCATTTTGCAAGGAATGGGAAGTCTCAAGCACAATATTTCAATTTAGGTGAATTTTTGAAAAAAAAACTTTTACGTCCATGCATTACAAATTCATGTATTATTTTGTGATATTTTCTCTGTGTTGCTTTGATCGTTTTACAATTTGTCATGGTACCAAAATCATCGCAATTTTGTGTACAACAATACAATAACAAAAATTAACTCATTAGCTTTAACCATTTTGCTCACATCGCGATTTGTTATACAATTATATATTAAATTTTTTTTTCGTGCTGTCTATATTTTATTATTTATATAAGATAATGATAATTTTTTTTTTCATTTCTGATGATTGCATACTAAACTTTAGGCAATGACAAAAAAAGGAGCTAAAAATTAACTCTTAATCTTAAAAACTAAGTGTGCTGATTTATTGAAAAAACATTTTTTCCGCTTCGGACCAACCTTCCCGAACGTCGCCAGCATACAAGAGACACTTTGGGAAATAGCGGCTCAGCGTTTAAGGGTTAATTGCACTACTACTTGGGGATTGTCTTGCAAGCCTCCCAAGAGTTACCAGTTCGAGTTTTTAGATAATAGTGGTATTGTTTACAACACCACCACCACAGCGTTTGCATTCACTGAAATCCGTTTTTGTTAAATGCAAATGCTCGCGTATTTTCTTGTGCTCGATGGTTTCTAGCCGAACTCATTCCTTCATGGAATGGATTATCTGGCAACTCAGAATGACAAATAAGCGAGAGCTAGTGGTGTCCGGCCTGCTTGCCAGCCCTGCCTGCCCACAGCCAGTTTCTGCTGGCTCTCCGAGATAGTTTGGTCGGGTTTGTCTCTACTCCTCTGCGATGATTGACTACCGAATCGAATCTCTGCCCAGCAATCACAGACTTAGGTCTCTGGTTGGCTGGAATTCTCGCATATGTGGTTGACCATCTCTGCTGCATCGCCTTTTGCGGTTGCGAGAAATTTTCAGAGAGAGATATACTCACTAGACTCTGTATCATCATTCTGGTTACCTCACGGTAACAGAAGCCTGTAGCCAAGTCTTACGCTTCATCACACCTGCCGCTGCGATGTGCGAAATGATTTCTTCAGACATCTGAGTTTATCTTCAAATACATCTCGTAATTCGTAGGTGTGCAATTATATTTTGTTCACCCCCGAATTGTAGATGAATAACGGAAGACTTCGCCTGTTGCCCGCCCTTTCCAACTCTACTTCCAAGTAATACAATGTCCTCCCTGATCTAGCCAATGAGAAGTGTTTTCTTCAGGCAGTACAATCCCTGCATTTTCATTACTGAAAGGCGCTCCGCTTTCATGCAAACTCCGACTTCTCAACGAACAGCAATGAAATAGCGGGTTTAGCGTTTTCAGTCCTCTGTAAAACAACAGGGATTAAAGCTGTTTTCACTGGTTGGTGTCATCACGGACTCTTTCTACGTTCAGAATCTTGAGAGTTAACTTCTCACGATTCAGCTGTGAAGACGTAGGTCCGCATTCACCTTAGTCCTTTCACTGACATATAGTATTGTTTCTTCTTAGTTGAGATTCAACTACTATGAGAACTTCTGTCTTTCCATCAGGGTCCTTGGTCTCAGAAAGGGCAATTGAAACTTGAGTCTGATGGGCGCATGCCTTGAGAGAATCATCATCTCGTCTCCCAACATCGATGGCGAACAAGATAGACGATTTGTACGGTTTCTTGGCATAACCATTTAAAAGGAGAGTGTCATGTGACTACATCTTGGATGCATGACTGCTCCCCGCCTCACACTGAGCGCAGTCAGTCGGCAGCTGTCGAAGAGTCCAAGGACCGTCATGAGCTACTCTGTGGACTTTGTATTGGTTGATCCAGATCAGTCATTACTTTGTCCTATTGGCATGTTCCTGTACCCATAAGGATCGACACCCACCTGGAGTGTCTGTGTCTTTATCCGCTGCGGAATATTACGAGACTGTGAGAGACTTCTCTGCAGTTGGATAGTCCGGTGGATGGGTACTTGTCATCACTCAAAGATATGTCGGACAGGAAGATAGATAAGATCATTGCGACCATATTTATCTTTCCCTATGGGCCTGCCCCACAGGTCCTTTGAACCTCATTTCCTTGGACCAGTGGTGGATGCTTGCAGGTTGTGTACTTACCCAGCTCCTTCAAGAGGACAAGTTGCATCTCGCCTATAGTGTGCTGTTCTAGAGGTAAGAAGATGACGAGAGTGACTGGCCTCTCCCCCTTCCCCACCTCGTCCTTCCACTCCTCTTCCTTCGGGTTGAGGATAGGACTCGAACTTACACTGGCTGGTCAGACGATGATGCGGTAAGCTTATACATAAAGTATCTTTTTTATGCTTCTTATCAGAATCATAGAAGCAATCTTGCTCCTTCATCTAGCAAGGGGAGGAAGAAGACTAGCAATAATGCAAAACCCTTCCCAGAACTTTGAATTATGTCTCCAACTCTAAATATCCTTCACAGCCCATTTCCGGATGAGTTACGATTCCTCACTCATTTGAAAGGCCCAGAAGTCTGACTCTTGATCATGCAGCTCCTATACTCCGATCAAGTTGTCAGAGGCAGGGCACTCATCCTCGCTCTTACGACCAGGAGTAGCCTAGGTGTGTAGAACTTCAGTCAGTTCTATAGGCTCACTCAGATTCCTCCCACCAATCAGTGAGTCTTCCTTATGTAAAGGACTGAGGGTTTTGTATATCGTGTAGGAACAAATCACAATATTTGGGAGTAAATTGTATTTTTGTAACTATACAAAACCATAGGTCCTTTACATACATGCCCACCTCATGCCACCCCTCAATCTGAACCTGGGCCGAAAGGCAAAGTGGAGTGTTTACATCCGGGCAGGCTAGCCTACCTGCTGCCACACAGTTAGTTACTGCCTGGAACCACCTTGTTCAAAGAATTTAACGGCCGTAATTCCAGCTACGCTTTTAAGTAATTCCTTATGTAAAGGACCTCAGGTTTGTATCTCAGTACTGTAGGCTACATGTCCTTTAATGAAATAGCTCTCTCTCTCTCTATCAGTACTGTAGGTACATATCCTTTAATGGAATACGGAATTACTGTATCACAAACATAAAATACGAAACAAAACACCAAGAAGTTCACCGTGCCTTTCGAATGAGTGCGTGCATATGTGTTGTGCTAGGCCTTGTATAACGATGCGCACTGTGAGGTTATTTAGACTTGCGATAATTTACGCTAAGGTCGGTTGTTATGACTCCCTATCCTCATTGGAGTGTCTTGGATTTCGATGATAATTGCTAAGTTTCATTCAGTAATCTTCTTTCTGATGCGAGGTTCTATTGTTGAAACACAGAGTACAAAAAATATCTGTATTCTCTGAGTCTACATTGTGAAGATCAGATAAAATTGGACGGTCTTCCAAGGAAGCTGGCTTAATGAAGTCTGACTACAATCTGGTTTACAAATCATTAAGTGAGCAGACAGTAGCTCGAACATACGAACATAAACACACAGATGACATAGATTACAAGTCATGTAGGACGTCTGGGTTATAGGTCACTGTGGTTGTCTCAAGCAGGAAGATTTGTCATTAGTTTACAAAACAATAGATTTGATGACCACAGATGACAGCAAACCAGAACACTGACTGATACAACACGTCAGCTTAGCCTACATTAACTTATCTGGTCCGATCACATTCCTGCAAGCAAACTGGTTGACCTCTTGGGTCACTGGTTTTAATTAATCATAGTTTTAGTTTTTATATATGAATAATATTCCATATTTTTTTTATTATGTAACACTTACATATGTACAATAATTCTGTATGCATTACCGTTGTTGTTGTTTTTTATTTTTATTTTTGCTTGATTACTGTACTACTGTTTTTTAATACAAGTTTAGTTTTATTCTATGATTAGCATACAAAAAAAAAGTAAGAGAATATTACATCTCTAATCACCATAAACATAAAATTTAAAATGCTCATTTCATATTTCATATGTAGGTAGGATAAAACCCCACAGGTTGCACCAAGTTCACTAAATGCATGGAACCGAGTGTATCATATGTACATACCCTATTAACTTGATGGCATTTATAATTAAGTTTATAAAAACTAAATAAGAAAATGTGAAAATGCAGTAAAAATATAACTGAGAATATACTATAGCATAAAAATATCAACAAAATAGTGTAAGAGTGCAGTATGCGTTACCATACCATTAGACTTCATTGCATTGGTTGCTCAACCTTTTTATTTTTATCAAGGCCCATCCTCTAAGAGTGGTCCTTCCCTCCATGCCCCCCTTGCATCTTATAGTAAATTCCCTCCGTGTTAAAAGAAAATGAAAATAAAGAGAAAGAGAAGGGTTTTTTTCTTCTTTTGGGAATGGGAATGAATTTAGTGAGCTGATTAACACTGCCTCTTAGCTACTAAGATCTTGAATGCACAGTTGAATGCCAGAGTGGGCACAGAGTAAGTCCCTTTCAACATTCAACCTGTTTCTGTATTTAGTCTTGAGAGCAACAAGCATGGAAAATGCAGCATCACAAAAGATACATGGATCTGAACATACGTACTTAGGATCCAAATGAGTCCAATTAGGGTAGTTGACTATATAGGAAACAAACGTTATAAGGTGATATTTTTTGCTTTTGTTCATAAATTTTCAGAATATTATTTCCCCACTCTTATTAACCTTAAACGAAAACCGACTGGACGTATTTTACGTCGAGATAAATTGTCTGTCGGGTGCCGACTAGACGTATTTTACGTCGACATACGAAAGTTTTTTTTAAAATTCGCTGAAAAATACTTATAGGCCTACCAGCCTAAAACTTTTGAATTACGCGCCTTGGGGGATGCTGGGGAGTTCACGGATCAAGGCCTTGTTTTGTTTTGAGGCGACCAGGTGCGCATGCGCGATATCCCTTCTTTTCGCTCCAGCCAGCATCAGTTAGCGCACCATCCCGAGAGCGATCCTTTCGTGAAAAATCGTGTTTTTCTGGACTTGTGCTTGACTTTGAGCATTTGTATTGCTACAGGACATTCGTTAGATATGTCTCAACGACGTGTGGACCGTGAAAGGCGCGTTTTTACCGTCGAAAGGATCGTGTAAGGTGAGTTTTGGACCTGGATGCTGGCGAGGGGCCAAGCACCCCAGCATGACCCCGCGCCTCAAGGCCGTTCTGTGCGGCCACGTGTGGCTGAAAGTGTTTCGGGAACACATCGTATGCCTTTGGTTACCCCTAGGAAGCATGTGGGCGTCCTTAGGGGCATTCGTAGGCATTTGGGAGGCCTCCAACCAAGGGACATAGACGAATATCTTTCGGAGCTTGATCGGGAACATGTCGCAAGTCCTCATTTTGATGGCGGATGGTCATTGAGTGATGAGGACATCAGTCCCGATGAAAGTGAGGATGAATATTTGCCCCCAATGTCCGTTCGAGGCTCACATCCCGAAAGTGAGCTCGAATTCAGTGGGTTCAGTGCATACGAGGGGGAATCTGAGGAGGAGGGGGAGGGTGGGGATACGGGCTCAAGTTTTATCGCAGAGGATGATACAGAAAGTTAGGGCTAAAGTGAGGGTGATGGGCCAATGGGGGGGGGGGGGGGGGGGCGGGGGGGGAGGGTAGTGTGCATCGTGCCCGCACCCGGGCATGTAGAAGGTCGGCTCGTCGCGCCAGCCAAGGTGAAGGTCAGTCGTCGGAGAGTGACGAGGGGTGGTGGACGGAGGACCCCCACCCCTCCTAACATGCACCCCTTCACGGCAACCCCTGGGATGACCGTACCAGTACCCTGACTGTTTTGGGGGTTCATCCAGCTTTTTCCTGACGCGGGAATTGCTGGAATACCTGGTACACGAGACGGTGGACTACGCTCGGTACTGCTGGTATGAGCTGAGGACGACCTTGTCGTATTACTGGCGGGGTTGGAACCTCATTGACATGCGCATTTTTTTGGGGCTCCACATTTATTTTGGTATGACACCTGCTGTCGACGTCAGGCAATATTGGAGGAGAAATTATTTTTTTATGTATGACCGAATGTGCCTGGCGTTATGTCCCGTGATAATTTCCTGGTGTTGGACAGGTACTTCAACGCCTTCAACCGAAGGGCCATACCCTGGAATAACAGTGATCGCCTCATTTTAGTGCGTACAGTGTTGGATTATATCCGTGAGGGTGTAGTAATCTGTGATCTGGTAAAGAAAACCTGTCTTTGGATGAGGGGATGATGCCTTACAAAGGACGTCTTAGTATAAAAGTGTATAACCCCAAGAAGCCAAAGAAATATGGTGTGAAATTCTTTCTCATTACCGAGGCCAACACTGGATACGTTGTGGACTTTTCAGTGTATAACCAGGTCTTCTCCACGCTGCGTGACACTGTATTCAAACCTTGTGGGACGTTTCCACGTAACCAGGGATATCACCTGTTTATGGATAATTATTAATAACTCGGTATCCCTGGCCCAGAACTGTATGAAGCAGGTGTCCACGTCAGTGGTACCCTTCGGTTGGTGCGTGGGGCCCCGAATGGCCTCAAGAGGTTCGCTAGTCATCCGCAACACCTGGCAAGAGGAGAGACAGAGTGGCGGCGGAAGGGACGCTGTCTTCGTCATCTGTTGGAAGGGTGTCCGACTCGTCCCCATGATTACGAGTCATGAACCCATCCAAGAAGAGATCGTACAGCGGAAGAAGACACGTCGACAGGGCCGAGTTGTGTTTGAGGAGTTTCGTACCAAGCGGCCTACTGTCATTGGGCACTACAACAGGCACATGGGAGGAGTTGATCTCTTTGATCAGCTCATCCAGTACTATCCCTTCGCCAGGAGAGAACCAGAAGGTGGACACAGAAGCTCCTCAAATACATCCTTCAGTTGGCCCTCCAAAATGCCTACATACTGTACTGTGGGATACCGCGGTGACAATCTTCCGAGGTTGACCCACATACAGTTCCTAGAGGTAGCGGGAATGCCCTCATCAACTTCGATCCCGATGAGTGGCCTTTCCTATAACTGACCCCCTGCCCCGAGCTGCAGATCTGCCCCTAGAGGAAAGGGCAGATAGGAGGGCAACTTCGCTCGACCTGCCGCCGCCCCTGCTGACGACGCCCCTCTTGCTGCCGGCCCCGCCATCACCACCTTCTCGTCGGGTAGTGGACCCTGCATGTCGGCTGCAGCCAGGGGAACATACTGGAGGCCTTAGAAGGGCGAAGGCAGAAACGGTGCCGGGTGGCCATATGAATGGCAGAAGGAGAGACACCCGGTTCTTCTGTCGTCTCTGCAAAGTTGCTCTTTGCAGGATAGGGGAGTGTGACCGAAGTACCACACTAAGGTCATGTATTGGAGCGCGCCCCCTAAACCGACAGCGGAGGGCGCACTGGGCCGCCGGGTCCATCAGCAGTAAGGGCGCGCGTCTCCCTCCTCACCTGTACCTCGTCATGTCGAGTGGAAAAAATGCAGACTCTTCAATGGAGGAGGGAGAAAACAAGAATAGAAACGAAGAGTCAGGATTACGAGTGAGTATTCTGCATTTATTTCTTTTTATATTTAGTTTTATATTTATTACAATTTTTTTATATATCTGAATGTGTGCATGATAAAAATAATAATAGAAATAAATTTCATTGTATGCGAAAAGAGAAGTGTCACCCGCATTCCTTTTATTTATGTATTGGTACCAGAATCGAAGAATGTAATATATATATTTTACGTATAAAAAAAAAATTATATATATATATATATATATATATATATATATATATATATATATATATTATATATATATATATATATATATATATATATATATATATATATATATATATATATATATATATATATATATATATATATATATATACTATATATATATATATATATATATATATATATATATATATATATATATATATATATATATATATATATATATATATATATATATATATATATATATATATATATATATATATATATATATATATAGTATATATATATATATATAAATATATATATATATATATATATAATATAATATATATAGATATATATATATATATATATATATATATATATTATATATATATATATATATATATATATAAATGGGGGGGGGGTGGGGGGGGGGGTAAGCAAATTACTTACAGTCTAGTAATATTCAATCATTTACCTTCACTTTAAACAAATTGCAAGTCTTTAGAACAACATCTCGATTTATGGTGAATATTTGAAAAAATTAAAAAAAAATATTTTTATTCCCTCCGCGCGCGATTCTCCGGCCGGAAAAGAAAATCTCTCCGAAAACGTGTAGTCCATTCTCCTAATATTTGTGGCCTTTTCAATATTACGCTTGATTTTATAGTTTTTATATATGGAAATGTGTGCAAAAACATGCACAATATAACAAAAAATATTGGAAGGTTGTAGCATTTCTCATTTTTGAAATATTTGCTATAATGTACGATAAGTACGAAAAAAACTACGATCGGTCAACTTTGACTCAACCGAAAAGGTCAAAAAACGCATTTATAACATAAAAATCTTACAGTCTAGTAATATTCAATCATTTATCTTCAATTTAAAACATATTGCAAGTCTCTAGAACAATATCTCGATTTATGGTGAAATATTTGAAAAAAAGTATTTTTATTCCGTCTGCGCGCCGATTCTCGGCCAGAAAATCTCCGAAACGCGTAGGTCACATTCTCCTAATATTTTGTGCCTTTTCATATTACGCTTTTTTTAGAGGTTTATATATGGAAATGTGCGCAAAAACGTGAACAATATAACAAAAAATATTGGAAGGTTGTAGCATTTATCATTTTTGAAATATTTGCATATAAAAGTACGATAAGTACGAAAAAAACTACGATCGGTCAACTTTGACTCAACCGAAATGGTAAAAAAACGCATTTGTAACATAAAAATCTTACAGTCTAGTAATATTCAATCATTTATCTTCAATTTAAAACATATTTCAAGTCTCTAGAATAATATCTCGATTTATGGTGAATATTTGAAAAAAATATTTTTATTCCGTCCGCGCGCCGATTCTCGGCCGAAAAATCTCGGAAACGCGTAGGTCACATTCTCCTAATATTTGAGCCTTTTCATATTACGCTTTTTTTAGAGTTTTATATATGAAAAATGTGCGCAAAAACATGCACAATAGAACAAAAATTATTGGAAGGTTTGTAGCATTTCTCATTTTTTTTATATTTGCATATAAAAAAATTTTTAAACAAAATTCGACATTCGGTCAACTTTAACTCGTTCGAAATGGTCGAAAATTGCATTTGTAAGCTAAAACTCTTACAGTATCGTAATATTCAATCATTTTCCTTCATTTTGAAACGCAAGTCTCTATAACAATATTTTCGATTTATTGGTGAATTTTTAAAAAAATTATTTTTTTACATCCGGGCGCTACGAATTCATGCATCATTTTGTGATAATATTTTCTCTGTGTTGCTTTTATCGTTTTACAATGTGTTGTCTATCAAAATGATCGCAATTTAGTGCACCTTACAACGAAAAAAAAGTAACTTGTTACCTCAAAATAACCGTTTTGGACGCACCAGGCGCGATTGAATAGAATTATATATGAAATTTCGTTTTTGCGCTATCATATATCGCATTATTTATATATGATATGATAATTTTTTTCATTTCTGATGATTGCATACTAAACTTCAAGCAATGACAAAAAAAGGAGCCAAAAAATGAACTCTTAATCTTGAAAAACTAAGCGCGCTGTGATTTTTTGAAAAAAATATTTTTCCGCTTCCGCGCTCACTCTCAAACCCCTCCGGCACACGGGAGTCATTTTTTTATTTACCGCTTCGGCGTTTTAAGGGTTAAAGAATAAAGAACATAATTTAGAGTTTTTTATTTTCCCTAGGGCTCGTGCCCCCTCTGGAAATTGCTATTAAAAGAATAAAGAACATAATTTAGAGTTTTTTATTTTTCCCTATGGCTCGCGCCCCCTCTGGAAATTGCTGTTGTCCCCCTAGGAAGCCTGCCTCCCAGGTTAAGAACCACTGCTTTAATGTAAACATGCCTCAGTTGTTCTCTCTCTCTCTCCCAGTACTTTACAATTACATATCTTTTAATGGAATATGAATTAATGTATCGTAAACATTAAACCCCCAAGGAATTCAGGACACCATTGTATGCATTGTGCATGAATTTTAAAGTAATTTCAATATTGTTGTATTCTTACTGCTTCATTAATTCTAAACCATGAGAACTGCTAACCCAGTCGCAAACTAGATTAATCGTAAAATGATGCATCGTAAGTAGGGGGAAATGCCTCTTGTATAATGTGGTATTGAAAAGAAAGTTTGGTGAGGTGAGGGAAGGGTACTCAGTTGCCTTTGAACATACCTAGATTTTTCTACTCGTCAATTTCCAGATTTCACCATTATCCGATGACCCCCATGGTGCTATTAATCTGGATAATTGAAGGATTACTTATACATGTGGTTCCTCTCTTTTACTTAAGCTGATTAGCATTAAATATAGTGACACATTTTTATACTCTGAGCAACCTTTTCTATTTAATTGGGATCTCATATATCTTCATTTTTCAATATAATAAGGACTGATATATATTGCATATGTAAATGGACTGATATATTGTGTATTTTTATATGGTATATGCACGCCTTAACAGTAAATAACATAATTTCCCTTTTTTAGATTATGGAGTCAGGATGGCTTTAATCATTGGTTGTTAAGAATAATGGTTTGGATGTTAGCATGACTGTTGTTTTCTTATTTTGAATGATAATTTGTTATAAGCTGATAAAATACACTCCAGAATTGCTGTACTGATAATATACAAGGTGTTTCATTTTCCTAAACAAATAAAGCTTCTAAAAATGTTTAGATATAGCTCTAAAGCTGATGCACACAGTAAAGTGCTTTGTGTAGCATCATTTTTAGGAGCAATATTATATCTGTGCCATCTGAGTTAGCAGAATAATAATTTTTATAGCTCTGTTCTTGGGTAAATTTTACACTAAAATCAGTGATTTTAAAATAAAGCAAATTTCTAGTATTTTTCATGTGAAAAGACTGTCTCACAGACTTCAAGAATTGAAAGAAAAGTCTCACTCCTCAAGCCCAGCTTCCACTCTACTATCTACAAGCAGTTGTCTCTCATTCTTATGTGCCCAACACTGGTCTGGAAGAAGGTAAGGGAAGAGGGTTCTGAAGACACTGATTAAATGAGTTTGTATAAAATTCTTGTACTGCAAAATCATCATTTTTTATATACAAACCTGTATTGCAATATAGGAGGAAGACAAAGCAGATGATCCCCTGCAGAGTAGTCAGAGTAGAAAAAATACAAGCTTGTAAACGACACACAGACACAGAAGCAATGTTGACCTAGGAAATCCAATTAGCTTCTGTACTTAATGGGAGCAACAGGAGACTTCAACCCCTTGTATTGCATGCACAAAATATCAAAGGAGTAAGGAAGGCATTTCAAGAAAACATGTTTCCATGTGTCACTGGAGATAGCATTAAAAAGGATGAGTAATTAATGACGAGGATCCCTTAACCTGTATGCATGACCTGTCACTCAACCAGACAAAAAAAAAATCTGTCATATATATACATAACAAGGCAGGCAAAGTCAAAGAAATTTATCAACAAGGACCTGCTCTAACTAAAAAAGCACATCTGCAGTATTGAGCTTGAGCTGTGCAAGGGCCTCCTGAGATATATATCACTATGCTCAACCAGAAACCTCCCAAAATTGACATGGATTAACATCTTCAGAGAGAAGTAGATTCCTATAACTCGAGGAGGGATGGACAAGAGTGACATGGTTGGAATGAACAATGACACCAGAACAGCTTAAGGAATCAGAGGATGTCAAGTTGCATGAAATATGAAGTTAACAGTAACTGCAGATGCCAAAAATACAATATATTCCCCTACTCCTTGGAGGCAGAAAGGATTCCAGGAAGAATTCCAGGGGCCACCAAGAATCCACAGTACAAGATGTTAGGGCAACCATGGACACTAGAAGTGGAGGGGTAAATGGGAGGCTGCCAAATACACAGAATGAGTGCACAGAAGCAGGTGAGTATAGAAGAGAAGTCAACAACCAGAACAATCATCCCAATCCAGCCCACTGGGTACAGGCAGAATGTTAATTAAGAATGAGAAACCACCTACTAGTAAAGGGACACTGGGCTAAGGGAGGAGGACCAGAGAACTCATGAAAAGAAAAACAAAAAACTTTCATTGAAGAGAAACATGTTTATGCCATTCACAAGTTATCTGGCTCAGGGGTTGAAATTAATATAATCAAATGAGAAGGGAAGGCAGGTACTGTTTCCCATACTAAGAAAGCAGCTTAGGAATTTAGGAACAGCAGACAGACAGACTGAAAATAAACCTCTGGTAGAGGTTTCTTTACCAGGAGAGAAGGCAGAATTTGGAAACAAATCTCCCTAAATCATGACTCAAGACTGATCAGGCTGCTTTGCTATCGAAGAAGAAAAATCCAATGTGGTGGATGGATATGGAAAATCTGAACAAGGATAACATAATTATAATTTTTTCTTGAAGTGCTTATGAAGAAGTTCTACACATCAGTATCCTCTGCTGTGCAGTTACAGCACACCTTCAGTATTCATTAATAGAAGCATGACATGAATAGAAGTTTAAAGATGTATTTCCCTTTAAAGACAGGTCTTATTACTACAATATTTTTGTAAATAAGAGCAAAAAGAATTACATATGAGAAAAAAATTTAATAAATACTGATACTGTATATATTTAGTATGAGTTATGGAAATAAATTTATCATTATAATTAGTAATTATTAGATAGTTGATGTTATTAGAGTGAAAATGCAAACATTACCATAATTGTAACTACTATATGCTACACCAAATTAAAATCATGCTGATGAGGCACCTGTAGATATAAAACTCATGCCTGTCTTTATATTTTGTTTGTTAAAGGTATTCAGTATATTTGTATACCATCAGTGTTTGTAACCCAAAAAATGTCTTGTGGGAAAAAAAATTTTACATGTGCAAAAAAATTTTTCTCAAAAGGTGTAAATGAAAGATTACACCTTATACAGTACATCTATTTGAGGATTTAATTCTCTTTACAAAATCAGATCAAAGATATAAATCTTACAAATATGTAACAAAGCTAACCCTACTGCCTTATACGTACTGAAATTAAATAGAAAATAACTGCACTTCATGAGATTTACATATATACCAACATTCGCTTTCAGTACAATTTCATGCAATGTACAGTTCGGGTATACCAATGATTTTCCCTGGTAGTGAACTTCTGTACTAAGAATAGTTTTCCCTAATCCCCCTTGCATTAATGATACTCAGATGACAATAGCAGAAAGCTCCTTGGAAAAATTAAAACCAATTAGCCGTTATACAATAATTCTTCCTACTTTCCAGTGATACAATAATTCTCCCATACTTTCTGGAGACAGAGGTGCCATAAGACTCGTACAGTTTTTTAGCATTCTTTCAGTGGCTCCACATTTTTAGGTATTAATGTAGTAGGACTTCACATAAGCTTTTAGAGTATTTCTGATCATTTTTTGCAAGTACTCTATAACAATAAGTTAACTCCTATAACAATAAGTTAACTCCTATATATACATACATACATTGTGAAGTAATATCTGAATATGAAAGTAGATCAGCTCTGAGCCATTTGCTGTCATAGCAAAGGAGGCGGCTAGAAATGGAGAGCCATAAGAAATGCTTTATGAAAGTGACCTAACATTAGCAACAGAATCAGAAAGGGTGGTTAAATTGTGTAAATGGAAAAGTAAAATAAAGATGAAACTGTACATAAATTTAAGCAAAATGAATCATCCAGTAACAATAAAGGGCGCAAAGAAGTACAACAAGAAATTTGACTATGTAGACATTACTGAAAAGGTTTGAGGATGAACTTTTACTGATGTACCAAATGAATGAAATTTGTCCTATAACAATGCAGAAGTTAAATATGCATGAAGTAAGAGTAAAAGACTTCCAATACCCAAAATATGTATATATATATAATGAGCAAAGGAGGAGAGGAGGTAAGTGAATGCAATAGCTACAAGTTAGAAACAGCCTGCATAAAGAGGAAAGAGAATGTTTGATTACTGATATTTGCAGCCAAAGCATAGATGATGAGTGGATAAAACCTGTACTATCCATTTTGCAGAAACATGGACACTGACAAGAAAGATGATAGTTTTAAGTTGAGTATATATTAGTTTTACCAGACCACTGAGCTGATTAACAGCTCTCCTAGGGCTGGCCCGGAGGATTAGATATTTTTACGTGCTAGGAACCAATTGGTTACCTAGCAACGGGATCTACAGCTTATTGTGGGATCCGAACCACATTATATTGCAGAAACGATTTTCTATCACCAGAAATAAATTCCTCTGGTTCCATGTTGGCCGAGCCAAAAATTGAACTTAGGACCACTGATTGGTATCCAAGCGCAAAAAACCACTCATCCAATGAGGAAACTAGATGATAGTTTAAAAAGTTGAGACTGGCATAGACTGTTAAGATTCCTGGCCATTGTACAGTAGACTAATCTTATTACAAATAAGGAAGAGGTGTATATATACAATGCCCAGCAGTCACAAAATAGACTGTCTTAACTATCTTAACTTTTGAGATATTTTAGATTCATGATGTCAAAGTGGAAAAAGGATTAGATACAGAAGTGGCGAGGCAGAGACCTGTAGGAGGGCCTAAGAATAATGAAGAAGGGCATACAGAACCCGAACTAACTGGGGAAGAGAGCAGAAGTGATCAAGACAGAAGAATGAAGAGAGACAATTTCATGTATAACTCCATTAAAATGTTGGTGATATTGAAAGGAAACTGGCATTTAATGGTTGGTAAGGATACAATTTGTGAGCCTGTAAACAGGAATCAAGATATAACATAAAAAAAGAATCTAAGTTTATCTGTAAAATATTATAAAAATAATGAACATGATCGAAAAATTGAAATCTGACAAAGTAAGACAAAGTAATTGACAAGGGTGAAAATCAGCATGACAAAATTAGAGGTACAGTAACCAATACTAAAAATTGTGTGAAATGACACAAATAACATTAATTTTCATTTCAATGTTCTGAGTATTGGAAATTGACTTTTTCTATACAGTATATGAACATGCAAAAATGACTGGAAATTCTTATGATTTTTGTGTTGTTAATTTTCTTATTAAAAAAAAAGGAAATAACACATCTTCCATACGGAGTCACAGATTACTGAAAATTTTTACATTTTATACAGTATAGACCTGAATATCTTAAACTGAAAATTCTTGTAAAGTTTTTTCTAGTTTACTTTCATTTAATGATTAACTCTTAATACATACAATGCATACATAAATAATTCAAATCTGGACTTCCACACCTCAAGAGTACTAAAATGTGAAAATCTGACCTTTTTTTTTTTTTTTTTTTTTTTTTTCCCATGCAAAACTGCAAAAGTAAAAAAATTCATGTTTTCTGTCAAATTGCCCTCTGAAATATACTGTGATTTCATGTAACATGAAATTTTTCAATAACATGAAAATACATTATACGTAATTTAAAGACAGCAAGGAAAAAAGCTCATACATATAATCAAAATGACCATACACTATTGGCTTATAAAACCCATTTTTTTCCCTGAAAATATGGCTTTAAAAAATTCCTCCTGGTCTAATACACAAAATAGGGCATACTGCAAGATCAGGAGGTTGATAATAAATAGTTCCTACATCTGTAAATTATGGCAAACTCAAAGTAACATTCCAGTTCCATGGTCTACAGGTTATAAAAACAACTTAATTCCCACCACGAACACAAACCCGTTCTGCAATTCATCCTCTAAAATGCCCTAATCATAGATTACAATGGAATTGCCAACTTCAAAGAATTTTCCAAACAGGAAATCACTTCTTCGATTATTTAAAAAAAAAATCACTAACTTACCAATAATGTAGTACATAAAAGTGCCTGAGGAATTTCTTGTAAGTAAATTTTTGCCACTCTATCTTCTAGTACGTATTAGCTTGGCATTGAGAAAGGGGTTTCCTCAACTTTAAACTCAAAAACTTCCCCCACATTATATTACTCTGTGTGGTATTACAGATACTATCCTTATATAATTTTAATCTCTTTACCCTTAATTGTTACAAAATCTCTTTGAGTTGCCCAGAGTATTAGTTTGGATTTGGGAGGAAGATGCTGGATTATTATGTAAACCCCCCTTTCTTTATGAAGGACTAATTAACGAGGTTTTCAATTCGTTTGAACAGTAAAGTAAGTCATTATAATTGCCTCTCTTGGTTGCCCTAATGCTAGCACATGAAAGCTGGGAGAAAACAAGCGAACAAATAACCAGACCATAGACAAGTTAATAAGGATGACAGCTCATGAGAAAGAACACCAGTACACCCCAGGATGCTTCAGAGTACCATATAACTTGAGACGCCATATTGCTTTTGGATCTACATACTATTTATAAAGAGAGGTCATCAATATAAGGATGGAATATAAATTTAGGCCAAAGGCAAGCAATGGGACCTATGAGGGTCCACTCCAGCACTGAAAGGGAAACTCAGGGTAAAAAGGTTATAAAAGGTGTGACAGGATGGAAAACCTCGCAGCTACACAATGAAAACACTTGTTAGGAAAGAGTGGAAAGTGAACAATTCAGGGAGCCTGGAAAGTAGGATGGAAGAAAAAGAAATATGAATGGAGGTTTTCCAATATTAAATCTAAAGCATTAGCTAAAAGGAAGAAAGCAAAAGGGGGGGGTGGGAAGAAAAATAATATGGGGGGGTGGGAAGAAAGAAAGAAAAAATAATATGGAGATGAAAACAAGTAAAGTTTTAAATTTTGTGTGATGTTTGATCATTTCAAAATGTATGTAGTCTTGATCTGGAGCTAACTTGTTACAAGCAGAAAGGGGCATTTTCTAATTCTTTAATTAATCATTTATAAAAATGGAGACCTCAAACCATTTCAAAATTTGTACTCTGTTTTGTTTATGCTTACTGAAGTATGACTGCTAATATATTCCAATGTTGTCAAAGTAAATCTGATATTACAAATAGATCATAAACACTGTCCAATATATGTTTAGGTATGTCTGTGATCCTGTGTTTGATACATTATAGCTGCTTGTAAAAGTCATGAACTCAGAAGTGGCTCTTAACTTCTGAAATGTTTACATAAAATACCCTGTTCACTATGTAGCAAAGCATTTTGTGGTGTATTTTGTATACACATATATAATCTAAAATCAAGTACACCTCTTCATGTACAAGTGAATATCCATGGCAGACTGTATACACACACACACACACACATATATATATTATATGAGGTGAAAACTTTATTCACACATAAGCACAGTGAATATCACAGTTACAGTAATGAAACAAACTGAAAAATACTAAAAACAGGAGCCAATTATTCAATCACAGCTAGCAAAAAAAACTGACTAGAGTCCATTGATTTTACCAAGAATGTCAGAGGGAGATTAAGATCATTTACGTATACCAACAAATAATGGGAATAAAAATTCCTCAAAAATCAGTCAATTTACAACAACATTGCAAATTTTGTAATTACCTATTATTGTATTGTATCATTCCTCAATCACAAGAAGAAATGTAGCATTAGTATTGGCACATCTATGATCACCCATCTGAGGTCATGGATGGGTATTTAATAAGCTGCTGCTGTGATAAAGGAACCATAAATGCTGTGTTCTTCAGAGGCAGCAAGAACAGTTGCAGCTCATCATTGTCTTTCAAGGTCAATCATGAGAAATTGCATAAATTTCAAAATATTTCATGTTAGAAATGCAGGAAGTATTTCCTGTATGGAGCACACAGCAGAGGCAATTAGAAGTCGGTCAAGCAATAGTTTAGCAAATTTGCAAAGAAGTACAAAACAGAAGTAGTATTAGGAAAAGCAGTTTTCAAGATAGAAAAATTTTTTTATTAGCAAATTGCATAATTTGTCTCAAATATCAATAAAAAAAGAACTAGAATTAGTCTTAAATTTTAATTTGTCTACTTATGACTTGAATGATTAATGTACACACTTTTGTCAAAATTGATGCTGATACAACAGATGCACAGGTCTTCTTTTTTTTTTTCCTTCTTTTTTTTTATGGGCTGCCATGAGGCCAGAGCCTGTGTCCGCCAATTTATAACAATAACAATACGTGACATGTTATGTCCACACATATAAAAAAAATTACAGGGCAAGCATTGTGGTAAAGCAAAAGATAGCTTTCTTATTGGGTAACTTTGAAAGGAGATTAAAGGTCTTCCCACCTTTTGGTTTATTATTCCCATAAGAGATTGGTGGGGCAGAGGTGGTTTGTCAGTAGTACCATACTGTGGGATGTGGCAATACATGCATGTTTCAGTTATTATCACTATTCAACTACATAGTAAAATAGGCTGACTACAAATGACATCAAGCATTGCTCAAAGAATAGCAAAATAAAACCTCAATCAAAACAATACTATATTATTAGTGGCATACATTTATTCATGTTTGATGGTAAACCTATGCTTTTTCATACACACACATTCATAAAAGCACACTTTATAATTTCATCAAATACAAGAATGACAAAATATTCCATGAAATTCAAGAGCTTCACAGACACTTGCTCAAGGGAAGTTTAGGTGACTTCCCTTAGCAGGAGTCTGCATATGAGATAACGAGCTTCCTTTACCATAACAAATAGGATTTTCAAATGGGCTAAACTATTACTATCAGCAATAATATTGTCTCTCTACAAGAGGGGCATTAGAGTTTTTTCTATATTAAGAGTTCTTTTTCTCTAGTGTTATACTTCCACTGCTACAAGATAAAATGGAGCAAGCCAGTATGTACTAAGCTGTAGCCAGAAAAGCCTCAAATGATAAACAAGAAATATGTAAATAAATATAAAAGAACATAAAATTGTTCCAGTTTTATGTTTACGAGCCAAAATCCCAGCATCACAAAACTAGTACATTTCAAATTGTTTTAGAAGATCAGCAAACTGGAAAGTGCCAAAATTTAGTATACAAACATTAAACCTTATAGTTGAATAGTTGAATCTACATGCCTGCTAGGGATATAGTAGTATATACTGTATTCACCTTCGTGCACAATATTTTTACACCCCCCCCCCCCCCCCCCCGAAAAAAACATGTTTCCCTATAAACTCAATGGAGAAATAGCCTTACAGTGTGAAATGGACCAAGTTACATTAACATGATAGCTCTTGAAATAAGAACAGTCCTACTGCACATACCCATGCTAACTGCTATCCAGCAGAACAAGGGAAAGAGAGGAGGGTACTGAAGATTATGATTAATGAATTTGTACAAAAACACACTTTATTGTAAAGCCATCATTAGTTTCTTACAAAATTCATTAAACATAAGTGACCTGACTTGAAAACTTACTAGGGCGGGCGGGATGGAGGGACGATTAAGCAGATGAACATCTAAGAAGACAAGACCAGATGCAAGAAGTCCAATCCCCTTTAGAAATAGACAATGAAGCCAACTATCATCTCTGAAATCAAAAACAGCCAAAATCTAGAAGCATCTGTAATACTGAATTTGCAATGGAAGACATAACCAAAGACAGTACTCACCTAAACACAAGAGTCACATTTCTTACCTTTTACATCAAGCTAATAATTATGTTGTTGGAAGTATGAAAAGCACATTTGAAAATAGGATTTTTTTTCCGAGGTATTTTGCTTTTTGAGAACAATAGAGGCAACCTTATCCCTTCTGCTTGGGTAAGATCACGACAGCTAGCATGCAAAGACAATGATCCCAATGCTGTGCTCAACAAGACAAGAACAAATGTTTGGATGCCTGGGAAGACCATCCTTGGTTTCTAAGCAGTTTAGGTGCTGGCAACTGTCCTCCCTGGACCATGCTCATTAAAGGCATCAGAAAACATCACACGATTGAAATCTGATGAAACTTACTAGTACTCCCTTCTGCAAATTATCTTCAACCCACCACCAATAAAAGACCATGAAGCACTGTCCGTGGTTTGGGATCCAGAGCTATGGAGACATCAAGGCCACCTTGAAACATGAAGCTAACTGCAGTTGCTGAGAATGAATATGGAGTTTCTGTGATGAACCAGCTACTCCAAAGTCACCAAGTGACCTTTCAACATGGGAGCATGTTGAAATTACTTAATCATAAGCAAGTAAAAACCAAAAAGGCAGTGATACAAGGCAAAGACAGACACAGACCCGAAGGTAATAATTTCTTTAGACCAAAGAACAGGAAAATATTTACCTAACAAACAAAACAAATCCAGATAAGGACTGGGCAAGAAAAATTGATCCTACCCAGCCAATTTTCAAATTGGCAAAAAGGAAATTACAAAAAGTAATACATGACTGAAAAAACTGACATAGATTGTACTCATAATAACACGGGAAACAACTGTGTCACCATTCAAAAAGTTTAAGGTGGTGTTAATGTAGCAAAAATTTAACAAATCTTAGCATAACACCTCAAAGTGAAAAATAATAAATGAATGTGTGCGGATGAGAAGGTATGTAAGCCACAGGACAAACAGGGTAAAAAGGAAAAAGGTTAGCATGACAACATAACTGTAATCTTATTCACACATGGTCTATGGGACTTAACTTCTTTCAAAATCTATCAGATGGTGTGACTGGGTCAGTTTCACATGAGCAAGACTTATTTATGATAAATGGGTTTTTAAAAAAGAAATACTGTATATGTTACACAATTAAACTTCATATTTATTTAAAATTCTCCTCCACTTGAAGTTTATTCCTACACATCTAGACAGAGATTCCTCATCTAGCTATATGTTAATTTTATCAAAGCATAGGAAATGCAATATATTAACAAGCCATGTGCTCCTCTTTCATTCTACATTCCAACTCTTAGTATGCAAAGAGGTCATAGTGGTCTGGGAATAAAGGCACATCTTAAAGAGAATTTACAAGTTACTATTAAAAAGACTGATTAATTATCAAATATTTCCCATTATGTTAATAACTCACATCAACATCTTTAGTGGTTGTAATTCAAACAAATATTTGTATATTATCAACTTTGAATGAAACTGGATAGAAAATAAGTTAATAGTATACTCGGTACTATCAAATAAGCTACTCGGTTGATGTTTAATGGATTCTTTTTACTTCAGTGCTAATAAAAATTTCCTGTCCAGCAGGATGGGTACACAGCAAGACCAAATAAGTTATTTTAATATCTGCTAAATAGTTACTATAAACATTGACAAATGCTATGATTGGCTTTTAATATACTAAAGTGAAACTGAAATATCTACTGATTACAAATACAGTAACGTACAAAAATTTTCACTTCAA
Source organism: Macrobrachium nipponense (assembly GCF_015104395.2). NCBI lineage: Eukaryota > Metazoa > Arthropoda > Malacostraca > Decapoda > Palaemonidae > Macrobrachium > Macrobrachium nipponense. The sequence goes on along the minus strand of NC_087213.1, from coordinate 66,979,728 downwards.
TTCTTCCATTCAAAAGATACATTCAGTTCACTAAATATTAAACGTATAACAAAAATTAGTATACTAGTAGCTTTATATGCAAAATCTATCATAATACTATAAAAAAAAACATGGGAAACCCAACACAACATTTGACCATTACAAAAGAGCTTGATCATACCTGGAAGCACAAAAATAATTATAGCATCATGGATTAGATTCAATATGACTAGCAATAACTTTTAAAATCAAATACATCCTGTCATTGTGTTTAATATGTAGTCCAGAATATTTCTGATAAAATTAAAAGTACAAAGAAAATATTTACACAATCTAATATAACTTGCTATAATATAAATGATTTAATGTAACTTGCTTCATAGAGAATCATTAAGTGAAATGGAATCACAATTACTTTTACTTAAATCTGAAAAATCAATACTGTTTTTAAAATTTAATAAAATTATATTTTTAAAAATGCCTTTATCACTAATGGGGCGAGTAGCATCTGAGAATCCCAACAGATTCATGATATCTCTATGTTATGTGTTGCAGAATGAAAGATCCTATACATGGTCATCTAGTCTTCCACCACAAGTACAAGGCACAAAGTCAACAAACAAGACCTCAGGGAGATAGAATTCCAAGAACTTTAAGGAAAACTTTTACCAAAACAGAGCATCCAGTTACTCTTGTGGTGTGGACAAAAACAAATTATATACTACTGTCAAAACAAGAAAGTAAAACATTCATTTATATTCTAACCAAGGTCCCAATTAAGAGCAAGCTATGTGAAGAATACCACAAACTTACTAGGTAAAAAAATTATGAATATTTCAGTTTGCAACAAATCTGTAATTTTCCACTTGGAATTTCTTGCAACTCATAATTTTTCAAGGAAATGAGGAAAAACAGGGTACTATATACTATTATATTTCATGCGCTGAATGGCCCCTCGGCTTCCGGCGCTTGGCTATGTGCCAAAAATTTTATAATCTAATCTAATCTACTATGATATTTCAGATTAAATTTATGATAAAAAGTTCCTATCAATTGCCAATTCTAAACTCAAATCAATGAAAGAACCTTGCACACCAAAAGCAAAATCCTGTTTCAAATGATAAAAAGTACTGATTACAACCAATAACTGCAAAATAGCAATAACTCTACTGTATCTAAACCACAAAATGGTGTATGACCAAGTCCTTTGTGCCTTTTTTGTAATAAATTTTTAATTCATCATTGGTAATGCTACTTTTTGCATGTTACTGCAAATTATGTGTAATAATTTTGCATTAGCTTTTTCCTTTGTCTTTTCACAGGCTTTAATTCTGTTTTTTGTTTGTATGGTGTTTTGACATTTACTTATATATATTGTATCAGAAGACAATTATCTAAATATAAATTGTATAAAAATTTTGAAGTTTAAATAGCATTCACAATAAAATCCAAATAAAGATAGTCCCTTCTCACTGAGACTATACAAACATATCAATTGTAAATGATGGTAATCATTTACAACAAAAAGCTATAAAATAAAAGTATCATCTTAAGAGCCCACTATATATTAGCTACCAGTATGCACTCTGGCAGTTGGGTAGTTTTTAGTTTGCCAAAAAAATGTTTAAGAGCCTTTGTTTCTTTGTAAGATTATTTTGTCAAAAAAAAAGAAAAAAAAAACTGATTCATGTAATCAGCTTAGAAATTTTATTCCATGGCTTTGTAGTGGCCACTTCTTTTCAATATTTTTATTATGTTTTGTTACAGAAAATTAATTTGAAAGTGTGAAAGTGCATTGCAGATTAAAATAAAATCCATTCACTGAAAGCCTTCCAAATGGTGAAAGCTAACTTTATACCAATTTTTCATACCTTGTCTTACATGTCTCCAATAATTTTCTCTTGGCAAGTTTTGTGTAACAGATGAACAGACTGATCACATGATAGATTTGTTTGTAAAATCTGGTGTTGTAATAACAAGTCATTGGTGCCAACCACAACAACATTGCAGGTGATACTGAATCAAGGAGTCTATACTGAAAAGACCAAAAGCTTAATAGCCTTTAACCCTAACCAATATACCATTTCCACCAGAAAACCCAAAGCCTGGGTTAAATGTGCAAAAAATATCTTTACCATCTAGAATTTAACATTAATCAGTATGAATACAAATGAAAATTAGAAATGCTTGTAAAAGACTAGATGACCCTATCACAGAGCTCCCTCATTCTCATTATTACATACTAAGTGGAAAATAACACCAAAAAATAATCTAATCAGAGTACTATCATGTGCCAAACATCAGTAATAAGAGAACCTATAAACACTTAATTGGTAACATAAAACATTTACCTCTGAATCGGTAAATGGTTTGGCATTATCAATGAAGTGAAGAGGTATGCAGCAACTCATCCAACTGCAAATAATTCAAATTATAAAACATAAGTAAACCTATAAACCAAACAATTCCATGTCACTTAAAAAAATAACTGTATTCAGTACAGGGCATATGACCTTCATAGTTTTTTTATATGGAATGTTTACCTTACCAAACTGCAACAATAACAATAGCAATGAAGAGAAGAATGATCACCAAACCAATAAGCTGGAATAAAAAAAATAATTTACTTATATTTGCTTAAAATCACAGCTATGTGCTATATATAGACAATATAATATAACAAAGTATAACACTAGTATAGCAATCTTGAAATCACAAACATATATATAAAAAAAAGTGTCCTTATCAAAATATGGAAGAAATCCTGGATTAACTTTATCCGATTAATTATTAAAATAACCTCATCTCCCTGTGACACAAAAGCTGTCACAGATACATACTATACTATTCTTACTGTTTTTATTTCAGCCATCTCTATACAAGGTTTTTTCAGCTATTCACCCTCTTATTTGTTGATTCTAGGATGAAGTCCAAAAGACATAATTGTTTCAAAAACTACCATTTATATCAACTTCATGCATACCTAAATAACTCATCCTCTCTGGCACACAAACTCTCATTTCCTTGGTATGAACACAGTGATCAACAAATTCTTCTTTTATGCAAGCCTTTCTAACATACATATTTCTCACTGCTGCATATACCCCTCAAATAATTGCCCCTATAGCCTTCATCCTTTTATCTTCACAATCTTACCACTGCATACATACAGACAATTTGATTCAACCATAAAGACAACTTAGTTCAACCATATAAAAACTTTGTTCCAAACAATCTTTAATATTATCCAACTTTGTCTCCTTACTCACTGCTACTAAGGGTTTGCTCAAAAACAACAACTAATCCACTTGCTCTCCTCCTACATCACCGCTGATAATGCAATGTTTATCTACTGGAAACCAGAAAATATAATTGCAAGATATGTTGGAGTACAGCAAAGTTTCCAATTCAAGAGGTTTGTAAGTCATCTTAAGGAATTCCCCTCCTTACAACAAAAAGATATCTGGCAAAAACTTTTCAATTAATGGCAAATAATGCAATGAAGATCACCCTCTTAAAAAGGGATTGGGTAATATAAACTGAAAGAAACTATAATAGCAAGTGGTCTCACTTGAAAACCAGTTGGGAAAAGGAACATTGAACAATTACATATTGAAGAGACCATTTTGCTGAAGCAAAGATTAAAAAAATTAAGTATCAAGAAAAGATTGAATAAATATACATGACCTATAAGAGTGGGGCTAAACTCTTGATAAGCACACTAAGAGATAAAAAATATGTACTTATCCAAACCAGAATAAAGGTGGTGAATCTACCAACTGAGCACTGTGGGAAGCTACACCTGACATGCTCAAGTTCAGGCTAAAACAAACAATGACAAAACTCCACCTATAGTATAGTAGTAAAATGTAACATCATCCACTCCTGCACTAGCAAGATGTTTAAGGATAGATGGAGGAAGGGGTGTAAGGTCATGCCACCTCTGTACGGCTAAAATCAAGAGAGACATCTTTAGGGTCTTAAGTAAAAATCTGCTTAAACTAAACTGCCTTACCACAAGAGCAAATGTAGGGTACTTTATTGTTGACATGCATAATAAACCATTAAGGAGAGGAACAAACAGAACTTGTACCAGAGGTTTCATTGTAACCAAATTTCCAAAGTGACTTCCCAGCACCAAAACCTTCTCAATATAAAGGACAGAAAATTCTATAATAGTAACTAGTAAAAAGAGAAAGGTCGCAAAGGGGAAAAAGTTCCTGGGTTGTCAAATAAAGCAGCTGTCCTACTCCACACACAATTGAAGGAGATAAGTGATAATCCAAGAAGAGATAAACTTAGTTATAGTAACACCCAAAAATGTAGGTGTCAGTTTCAAGGGTAACCGCCTCCACCAAGATAAACACAAACATAAATGCAAATGTGTAATGTTTAATATAGTATGTAGTGCCAATATCAGTGACTGCAACAGTGAAGCAGACACAGGGTTTTCTGATAAAGAAATAGCAGAAGGTCAAAAATTCATGAGACAACTCACTGGGAATGCCAGTATGTAGAAAAAGAATTACGGTGCTATGACTTCTCATAGTCCAAAGATTCCATGGGATCTAAACCATGCTACAATGTGAGCTTGTGGATTCTGTACCTTCTTCCCTTGGACCTACAGTGCTATCAGTTTTACAATTATTTGTCCTTGGTATGGAGATCTAAAGCTAGTTTTTACTCTTCTCTTATAATTTGAGCTAATGAGTGCCAAGAGACACACTACAGAGTAAAAAGTAAAAATGACAATTTGTCCAAAATTGCATTTTTCCTAACTATACAAACCTGAGGTCCTTTTACAATAGGAAGGTACTAGCGGCAGCTGGATAGGTCGTAAGCTTTCGAACAAGGGGTTCGTAGTTAACTGCTTGTCCGACAGGCGCGCGCTCGAGGGGGGGCCGCGACTGGTAGGTAAACAAATCACTTTTGCTTTTGGCCCAAGCAAAAACTGCAGAGGTGAGGGGTGGCATGAGGTGGGGCTATGTGTAAAAGGACCTCAGGTTTGTATAGTTAGGAAAATGTATTTTGGACAAATTGTCATTTGTTCCGACACGGCATACAAACCTTCGGTCCTTTTACAATAGGAAGACTCACTTCTTGGTGGGAGGAATCTGAGTCTTTTGGGTAACAGACTGGTGTTCGCCCAACCTTGGAATGCCTCCCTGGTCGTAAGAGCGAGGGAGGGATCCAAGCCTCTGTCCGATTGATCGGGGTGTGCACCGCAGGCTCAATGGTCAGACCTCTGGACCAAGTACTAAGAGAGAGGCAAGCGTATCTCTTCGTACCAGCAAACAAGAACAAGTTCCTATTTGCAAGAGGCAACATAAAGTTATGGTTTGTCTCTTGTTGGCATCCACTTCCCCCCCCACCCTTGTAGGAGGAAGTGGTGGATATTCGCTCCCATCCCTAGTGAAAGGGATAGGATGGGGCTCTGTCGAGTAGCTCACCGCATCTCGTCCTTATCCAGCAAGGTGATGACCGTATCCCTCTACCCACAGGAGAGGGGGAGAAAAAGATAGGAAGAGAAGCCAGTCACTCTCTCATTCACTTATCTATTTCTTACAGTCACACCAGGACTCGATGCTGTTCAGCCTGCTAGGGTCTGGGTTAGCTAGGCAACGTGTTGAGCAGCCACCACGGGTCCTAAGGAAAACGATCCAAGGACCTGTGGGCAATATCCAAAAGGTAGAAGGAGGTGCCGGTGGTCTGGTTGTACCAGACCCCTGCCTTCAGTACTGCGCCACGGAGAAGTTCTTGTGTAACTCGAGGGAGTGTACTTCTAGGTCATCTTGGTGCTGACGAAGAGTCTTCAACATCAGCCTGGGATGTCGAGTTTCTTCAGAAAGCGCGGTCGCGCTTTCACAGGACAAAGCAGCATCTCCTTCGCATCGAAGGCGGTGAAGTCCATTAGGGAGGGGATTGTGAAGGACTCTAACCGATCGTCAGGAACCGAAGGGTTCAGAGTCTTCGCTACGAATTCGGTACGAAATCGAGCGTCACGAATCCCCATCCCCATCCTGGATGCTTGACTTCGCAGAAAAGTCATGCAATTACCTCAGAGGAAAAGAAGGGAATGGTCGTATGACCTATCCATCTTCTCAACTTCGGTGATGTCCTGTACCCATACTGGTCTATCCGTCTGCAGCGAAGTTGTTGTTCTCGGTAGTGGATAGGACACCGACACTCAATGTTGGGTGTCGATGGTATGGGTACTGTGACAAGACGTTAGGACGAGAAAAGATTGTTATGGAACAACCGAACTAAGTCCACAGCGAAGTTCGTAACAGACTTGGGGAGCTCTGACAGCTGCCGACTGACTGCGTTCGGTAGGAGGCAAGTTGTCCAAGCACCCGAGCAAGTCACGTGACCTTCGCCTTAAAAGGTTATGCCAAGAGACTAAACAAATAATTTGTTCGTCACCGATGCCAGAAGGCAAGGTGATGACTCTCTTAAGGCATTGTGCCCAACAGGCGAAAGTCACTTGCCTTCTAGAGACCGAGGTCCCTTGATGGCAAGATAACTCATAGTATAGTTTGATTCTCGGCTAAGGAGGAGAAACAACACTATGTGTCGTTGAAGACGAAGGTGTACAGAAAATGCAACCTACTTCTTCACAGCTGAACCGAGAGGAAGGATTTCTCAGATTCGAACCTGTGCTACAAAGACTGAGAACGCTAACCGCTATTCATTGCTGTCCGGTGAGGATCGTAGTTGCAATAAAAGCGGAGCGCTTTTCAGTAATGAAGACAGGGAAATACTGCCTGAAGAACTGCTTCTCATGGGACTGAACATTTGGAAGTAGAGCTGTCAGGTCGGAGAGTAGGCGATGTCTTCTGACATATCTGTTAATTCGGGGCGAGCAATGAATAATTGCACACCTACGAATACGAGATATTTTGAAGACAAACTCAGATGTCTGCAAAAATCATTCGCATTATCGCGGTGCGATGAGGCCGGTTGACTAGTACAGACTTCTGTTACCGTGCGGTAAACAGAAAGATGAAAGAGTCCAAGAGATATCTCTGTTGAAAATTCTCGCAATGTCGAAGGCGATGAAATCGAGCGTCACAGCAGTTAGATGGTCCTTCATTATTGCGAGAATCCCCGTTAATCAGAGACCTAAGTCCATGATTGTTGGGCAGAGATACGGTTCGGTAGTCAATCAAACCAGGGGAGAGAGAGACGTAACCGACCGTGCATCTCCGAGACCTAGCTGATACTGAGCCGCTATCAGGCAGTTCAATACGCAGTAGCTCTCGGTGACTCGTCATCCTGAGTTGCCAGGTAATCCATTATTCCACGAAGGAATGCGTTCGGCTAGAACCATCGAGCATAAAGAATACGCTCGAGCAATTATATTAACCGAAAACGGAGGATTTCGGTAAATACAAAAGCTGATTTGGTGTTGTCATGACAATACCAAGTATCTAAAATCGAAACTGATAACTGCTGGGAGTTGCAGGCAACCCCGAGTTGCAGTTCAATAGATACAATTCGTCTCGGTCACAAACCGTAGAGTTAACTACGGTATGCGCCTACCCCCCGGACAATTCAACTGTTAAAAGAATCATGTCGCGAGGGTAATATACGTAGTTATATTTGTAGGTTCTGTACCACGACCTCCATCCTAAATTCTTTTCCCCTCGAGGGAATGAGAATAAGGATTGGAGATCGACCCACCTTCGTTCTCTAGTCAAGAGAGTGAAGGAGAAGTCTTTCCCAAAAGGAAAGCTTCAATGGTGAACAGAATACGAAGACGAAAGTTCAAGCCAAACTGGAAGTTCCCGTCCGTTCTTCTCTATTCCAGGTTAAACGCCTACTGTGAGATACTCTTCTTCCAGCAGCCGTCTTCTTCCAAATGCTATTACAGGAATTCGAGCATAAGCGAGGTTCCCGATTATCGTGTAAACAATTATCGGGGATTCTCGCTCACTTTGGACCGTGGTCTCGCCTAAGTGTTTGGAGATCGTAAAAAACTCGAACACTCTGAGTGCGCTAGAAATTCCGTAGAATTCTAAGCACTCTGCGAAACCCCCCACCGAATTCGTCAAACGATATCGGCTGGTGGTCCTCTCGATTCCCGTAGCTTGGAGAAGAAAAGGAGCAGCCATCGCCTTACGGCGATGGCCTCTCAGAGCCTGGGAAAACGTATCGTCAGGAGAAAACGTTTTCCCCCGAGGAGGGTTACGAACTCATACTGTAGGTAAGGGTCTGCCGCCACTGTGAACGTCGTCTGGGTGGCTGATCGACACCTGACAGGAGAGAGCCGATACCGTCCTCCGACTCATTCCAGTCCTCGTCGAGGTCGAAACCTCAGGAGGACCGAAGGGGTATTCAACTACGGTCCGAACCGAAACACGTAGAAACGCCTCCTGTCGCAGTGAGGGAAGTGAAGTAGCTTGTTCGAACCGGCCAGAACGAGAGAGCCTTCTTGTCCGGAGACGAGAGACTACCTGGTTCAACACAGTCGGCAAGCTCCGATCGCGGCAGACCCACCGTCGATTTGGGTTCCCTCTCGGGCCCCAAAACGACTCGAGCCGAGACGTGGCTCTGCTGGTGGGAGTGGCGATCCTTCCCCGAGGTCGTTGTGCTGACGAATCAGCGCCATAACCTCGGCAAAGTTCCTCTAGATCTCGGAATTCACAGCATCTTGCAGAGTGGGACCGTTAAGCCCTTCGAACAAGAGCATATTCCGAGAACCTTCCTCCTAAGAAGGGGGAACAGCGACAGCCCTCTCGGTCTTCCCCATCCACTTGCGCATACGTCCTGGCCGGTCCAAGAACCGTGCCTGGCACGTAGGGCGTCGTGGTGGGATCATGAGGGGCGCACCCCTCACGATCACTCCTCAATACCTCGCTCCTCCCGGTGTAACCCGAGGAGGTTTGAAGGTACGGGAGAGGCAGACCTGACGCTCCCTCCTCGCTCGCTGGCAGAACCAGCAGGCTTGGAGGGCTGCAGGCTCGGCAATCGTCAAAACCCCGGGTGTGCGATCGAGCTGCAGGCCTGGTCGAAACCGTCTCGCTGTGGAGAACGGCTGGACTGAGCACAGCGCCCCGATCTCGAGTGTCAGAAGAGCTGGTGCTGGTTGCCATACCCGATCGCTCTCTGTGAGAGCGACGGTCAGGCGACCTGCAGGCTCCACTGTCACAGTGAGACCGGTTGCTTGTCCTCACGGCACGTCACGTCGCTGGTTCCAGCCGTGGCTGGCACCGTGCGAAACGGGAGGGACCTCTTCCCAGCCTCAGCCGTGGCCGGTCGTGGGACCGTCACGTCCCCGGGTAGCCAGCTGTTCGCCGCGAGAGTGAGAGCTGGTCTGGTGAGAGTCACGTGAGCGGCTGTCACCGCAGCTTCCGCCCCGTGCCGTGAACCTGACGCTGAGCGGACTCAGAGGTCTGGTTCCTGGCTGCACGGGTCGCTGGTAGGCGACCGTACACTCGGTACCTCCCGCGAACGAGAGGCCGAGACGGACCCTGATGCAGTGGCAGAACCACTGACACCAGGCGAGGAAGTACCGGTGTTAGCCGGTACCCCTCTGGTCCCCGTAGTCTTCTTCCTTGCGGAAGAAGAGACGGGCCCCGCTCCCGAAGGAGCAGGAGGACCAGCGGAAGGAACCCTCTCCCGTCCACCGAGTGAGACGGGTCCCGAGAAGCTCCCGAGGGAGACTTCTTAGGAGGGAGGAGGCAACCTTCTTCTTCCTCAGCTGTGAAGCCTTAGAAGTCGAAGGGGAAGAGGCGGCAGCCGACGACGATGAAGAAGATGAAGACGACGACGACGACACCTTCCTCCTCTTCTTCGTCAGCTTTTCTCTCAGGACAGACGTAAGATCTGCTATCCAGGGCGGAGCCGGGGCTGCTGTAGCCGAAGCCACAGGGCCCGGACGCACCTGTACAGACCGACCAAAGTCTGGGGTAGTACCACCACGAACAGGGACGACATCAGCAGGTATGGGCATCTCAGGAACAGCAGGCACAGCAGCACAGCATCGGTAGGGACAGCCAGCGCAGCAACGGCAGGGACATCCAGCGCAGCAACGGCAGGGACAGCCAGCGCAGCAACGGTGAGGACAGCCAGCCCCGGAAACACAGGAAGTGGAGCAGCAGCCAGCAACATCCTGGTACCGGCGGCAGGTCCAGGGGCGAGCTCTAGGGCAGCGGAAGTGTGGTCGCTGCAGCGCGGCAACCACGAGCGTGGCGGCACGCCCCCCTCCTCGGTACGGCGAACGGCCACTTCACAGCGGCTGTAGGCAAGACTGTTACCACGTGAGGCAGAGTACACAGGTGAGGAGGGACGTCGTCACCTGGTTGCGTGGTCACCACTCCATGGGTGACCGCAGTAGGCCCAGACATAGAACCGCAGCCCCTGGACACTAGCACGCCCTGCAAAATGGGAAGGACGCCCATACCTCACCAAGGTCCACCCTCGTGGCAGTAGCACCTGCGGAAATAACAGTAGTAGCGATTAGTGGGGGGGAAGTTCCCTCGCGCGGGGGGGTGGAGATCTCTCGAACGAGTGGAAGACCCCGAATACAATTTGTACATCGGGAACCGAGCGCCCTCCCCCGCGCTCGACGGAATCGGGCGAGTGGAGAAGAACGCGATAAACCTACCCCCCCCCCTCCCCCCCCCCCAAGGGGAGGGCCATCTGTGGGCTGAGCGGTGGGGGGGGGGGGTTCCGTTTTCGTTCCCCACCCCCGCACACACCCATGTACCCAACAACAATATAAAAACCCGAGAGCAATCGTGCCATCGGCCCGAATGCAAGGGCATAAGGATCAATTCCTGACTGAGCGGAACTTGAACCAAATAAATATTGATGCAATCAATTAAAAAAATGAAAATGAAAAAGAATACTGCGCTTGCGATTTCACTTCATACAAATAAAAAGGGGAAGGATCAATTCCCGGGAAAAATATAGCGGAAACATTGATCCCAGTAAACAATGCAATCTCAATAAAAAATGAAAATGAAAAAAGAACTGCACTTGCGATTCACTTCATTCAAATAAAAAGGGGGAAAGGATCAATTTCCGGGTAAGCTCGGAAACTGATCCAAAATGAGTATTGCTACAATCAAAATAAATATAGAAAATGAAAAAGGAATACTGTACTTGCGATTCCACTTCCATACAGAATAAGTTTCCGTGCCGAGCGCATTCGCATCGGCAACGGGCATACAGGTCAAAAAAATATAAATGAAAAGAGCACTTACTTACGATTTTCATCTACACATTTCCAACCCAAATATACGCTCGGAGCGAGCGCTCCTGCCCTCGGCACGAGCATACACAATACGAGGATCATTCCTGGGAAAATGAATTCCCGCACTTAACGCCCTTCAGTCCCGGCACTCGGTAATCGGAGGGCGTGGTGAAACCAAGATCCTTTAATTCACACTTGAATTCAATGGAAATAAATATGAAATGATTGTACTTATAATTCAGTTTCACTAGATAAATAGAAAAAGAAAAACACAACCATGCGAAAGCAACGACGATGAAGCGGGCAGAGAGCGATGATACACGTCCACACGCCAGCAGCCTGAAAGCAAAAGTGATTTGTTTACCTACCAGTCGCTGTTTTGCGCGCGCCTGTCGGACAAGCAGTTAACTACCGAACCCTTGTTCGAAAGCTTACGACCTATCCAGCTGCCGCTAGTACCTTCCTATTGTAAAAGGACCGAAGGTTTTGTATGCCGTGTCGGAACAAAATAAATTTCTCTATACTTACGCCATGTTCTTATTTTCTTTTGCACAATGCCAATGTGATCAGTTTCATCTATTAGCCGATTTTGGGTATTTGTAGTTCTCTCAGAGATTTCATCAAGTAAATCTGCAAAGATTACTTACTGCAATGAATATGGTAAAATATATCAATAGAATAAACTAATATGTAAGTAATGTATGACCAAAAGTGTCAGATTATGTAATTCTGGTAACATGCTGCCACTCAACATCCATTTCTTGAATAACAAAAAACAAGAACCAAGGGAGCTAAATACCAGTGTTCCCCCAGTATTCGCGGGGGATGCGTACCAGACCCCCCCGTGAATAGTTAGAATCGCGAATGTTTGGAACCCCTATAAAAGCGCTAAAAAATGATATGTTAAGATACAATAAAGTTTGTTCATACTTACCTGGCAGATATATATATAGCTGTATTTCTCGAAGTCCGACAGAAATTTCAAAACTCCCAGGCACACGCAGTGGTCTGGTCAGGTGGTTAGTACCCATTCCCGCCGCTGGGAGGCGGGAGTCAGGAACCATTCCCATTTTCTTTATTCCCACTGTCTCCTGAGAGGAGGTGGGTGGGTACTTTGATTATATATATCTGCCAGGTAAGTATGAACAAACTTTATTGTATCTTAACAATACATTTTGTTCATGAAACTTACCAGCAGATATATATAGCTGAATCCCACCTTTGGAGGTGGGGAGGGACAGAAAAGGATTTTAGGAAACACATTGCGTGCAGATGATTGACATCTTGGTTCCTTACCTGTTAGCATAGCTGACTTCGTGATTATTGTCACCCAAGTCTGCTACTGCTTTACTAGTCTCCAGCAAGGTAGTGACCTATGTAGCTGGCGAGTTCTAGATGATCTGTCAACGGAGCGTGACCACAATGTGACTAGACCATATTGACCATACCATGAGGGCTAGAAGTAATATATATCACCACCTGACCAACCTAGCCAAAGTTAAGGATATCTAACTAAGGCTTAAGGATTGAGAAGACCGCCACTGGCGGCTGATCCAATAAACATAATTAACAACTCTTCCTAACCATTTTCTATAGGATAGGATGAGTGATACTTCTTGCCCCCAAGATTGTGTCTGTAGACACGTAAGGCCCCAGCGAGCAGCAAATCTTATATGTCGTCTTACATCCCGCAGGTATTGTGAAATGAACACGAAGTTGCTTCGCTAAAACGTGGCACTCAGGATGATACTGAGTTGCCATGCTCTGTTGAAATGCTTCCGGAGGCCGCGCCCTCACCTCGTAACATTCAGTTAAAAGATTTCAAATCTTGTCCAAACATGACGAATGAGCTTCTTTCAAAGAACTCATCAACAATAACGCCAGGGTGTTCTTCGACCTGGGCAAGTCTGGTCTTTTACGAAACACCGCAGATTGTCAGAAGGACCTCCACTTTCTTTAGTTTTTAAACTAGATAAAACTTGAGGGCCCTGACAGGTCACAGGACTCTCTCTGTTTTCTTGCCTAATAATCCATAGCACCCCTTGATTTCCAAGCTTCTGGGCCAAGGATTAACCAGGTTTTCATTCTTTGTAAAAACAAAAGGCTTAGAGAACACACCGCATTATGTCCTCTAAAGCCAAAACCTCTGATGATGTATTAAACCTCACAAACCCTCTTTGTCTTATCTAGAGTGGTTAGAATTTTGGTCACATGAACAAAAAAGTACACAGGAAATATTCTACAATTTCGAGATTTCCACAGACCTCATAGATCGTAAAGGGCTTTGTTGTTTGACAGATCCAAATATGAGCGTAAAGGCGCCAACAAACCTACTTCTGTATTCTACAATAGTTGAGACTGCTAGTACATCCCATGCTTCCGACGGAAAGGGAAGATGGTAACGTAATTCACAAAGGTCGAGGTGGAGGAACAACCATTCTTCCTGCCCTATCTCCAGAAACAGCCCATTCCGATTGGTACACTGCAAGATAGGCAGAACTGCTTTATCTTGGTAATGACACTAGCCATTAGTCTTGAAAAACCTCTTATTCTGGGTCACTTTCTTGACAGTCTGAACGCAGTCAGACTCAGGGCCGCCGAACGGTTTAGAGATACCTCTCGAAGTGAGGCTATTAGAGTAGCCCACGACTTTTGACTTTATACTTCTAAGGAAAGAATATCTTCAGACGTCAGTAGTTGCTGCGTCGAAAGAGAAGCTTTGCACGTACGTCCTTCAATCATGCAGCTAACCTCTGGAGGATCGTACGTTCCGTGCCTGTGGCCATCAATGGCTCTCTCTTCTTGAGATGTGAGAGAGCTGTGGAATTGTCAGAGTTGATCTGAACCACTCGGCCAAAACTCATTCTTCGAGGAACTGGAGAGTCAACCAAATTGCTTCCAATTCTTTTAGATTATGTGGCAGTACCTCTGTACCTCTGTCAGGATGCCTGGCACCATCTCGCTATCACCTGAGGTGATCATTGAACTACTGAGAGATGTTCAGAATCATTACTCGATCTTGATGTTACTTCAGTTTTCCGGAAGTACAAAACTGTAGAGGTCTGAATTGCAGTCCTTTCAGGGAAAAGAAGCTTCTTCAGCGAGGAAAATGGTCCCCAGCAGATTCATCCATTACCTCTCTTGAGCATGCCTTCCTTCCCTAAGAAGGCTGCGCTTTCTTCATATTAGGAGAGCATTATTATTAATGCTATGCTGCGGTAAACTTGTACAGATTCTGTTACAGTGCAGTAAACAGCACCAAAAAGCCTAATAGATATCTCTGTTAAAAATTGTTTCGCAAACAAAGGCAATGTTTATTCAATGCATGTTAGAATCTCCCTCAATCCTAGGCAAAGTCCGTGATTGTAGGGCAGAGATACGGTTCGTCAATCAATCCCGCGGGAGAGAGAGAGACTTAACCGACCGCGAATAACAGCAAGCTAGCTGATACTGCGTTTATGGTGTACAGTTACAGCAGCTTACGTTCACCTTCTCGCAGTATATGCCTGACTTGCCAGCTACTCCATATGCGAAGGAATAGATTTTCATTATTTGAACAGCACGAAACTCTCAAGTTGGCATATTTAAGCGAGACAGAATCCGCTAAATACAGAAGCTGATTTTGTGTTGTCATAACACTACGCTTAAATAACCAAAAGCTAAATCTGGAAACTCCTGGAAGGTTGCAGGGAGTACCGATTAAATATACTGCAACATCTACAACGACAGCAGCTATCAATGGTCGTCTCACACTACTCTACCTGAGTTACCAGCTACTCTATTCTATGAAGGAATAGGTCTGTTACTATTATCGATTAGAAGAGAATTCTCAAGCAGGCTATTAAGCGAAACCGAATACGCTAGATGCAGAAGCTGAGTTGGTGTTGTTGTAACAATAAATTTTAGCGCTGTCCTTACACCGGAAACTCCTGGAAGTTTGCAGGAAGGACCGATTAAGTACACTTAGAATACGAGTCCTTTCAGTTACTATCCGTATCGGTAATTACAATGTGCGTATATGACTTGATCCATACAGTAGTAATATAACGCAAAGATAAAATACATAAGTATTGTAATCACTTGGACAGCTAATTCTCTACTACATTCTTTCTTCTGCAAGGAAGAGGGAGAGTGAAAATATACTGTATTCGTTCTTCAAACGAACGAATTAAAATTATTCGAGGAATCTTCTCAGTGAAAACCGAGGACCGAAAATGACAGTTCAAACTTCTTATGTTATTGTACCTAAACTTCATTCTATTTCGTGGAAGAGACTCTGACTAATGAATGAGAGCTCTTCCGATGGTAGTCCATTTCATCAGGAGTTCGCGCAACTTTTTGACGACGAAAGGAGAGACCTCCTTGGAGCGTCGACCAGACTGGAAAAGTCACCTTATTCCGATGCGAGAATTCTTACACGATATGTTTACTTGTATCCCACCCAATGCCTGCCTTGCCGCATAGTCTTGACAGAGGCGGGGCAAAAGTCTTTCTTTGCGCTTTTCTCGACTCCATCCAATCTTGAACCTTTTTTAAAAGCTATTTTCGTTGAAAGAGACTTCGTCATTTTAACAATTATGATATTGTTAAGATACAATAAAGTTTGTTCATACTTACCCGGCAGATAAATATATATATATAGCTTGTATTTCAGAGAAACACAGCTATACATACATCCGCCGGGCAAGATTTATGAACAAACCAGGAATCTTGTCGGTTTTCGATAACGAAAAACTGAGGAGGATAGCGAGGAGCCCACAGATTGGAATTCGTCTCCAACTGAAGCTCGAAGCAAATACGAAGCAACTAACCTGATGATCAGACGAAGCTGACGTAGAAGGAGTGGTTCCTCGTCAGTTTCTTCTGACATCCTACTAAGTCGTCCTTCTTCTATATGAGCGGCAGAGGGACTCCCGAAGACGGTGATATAAGTCCTTTCGATTCAATCCTTGATGAAGATTGCTGTGTGACGTAATAGGTGCTTTCTGAATATTAGTCACTAAAAATTCCGATATAGAGGTAATAATTTCTTGCACTCTCTCGATGGGAGGTCTCTACGAAAGTCAGATTGTCGACGAGCTTCAGACAAATATCACGTGTGATCCTGATGAATGTCCACAAAGCGTCCATTCGAGCGTCATGCTCAACGTCCATCCGAGCGGTCACGCTCAGCGTCCAGCCGAGCGTCACGCTTGACATCCAGCCGAGCGCCACGCTCGGCGTACAGCCGAGCGTCACGCTTGGTGTCTAAATAAGCGTCCAGCTTAGCATCTATAGAAACGTCACGCATTTTGTAAAACCCACGCTCCCTCCTCAGGGTCGAACTAGGAGCGTCGAGTATCTCAGCTTGCAACACACTTGGTTTAGCAACAAAAATAACGTCAGTTTACGGATAAAGAGAGACCCTATAATAAGAGAGGGGAACCTCTTGAATAGTAGGGAGAGCTTTCTTCCTCTTGATATAAGAATCTTAAGGAGGAAAGTTTCTCATGTTTTTACATAACGGCAGGTGAGACGCACTAATCTAGAAGGCGTAGCAACCGTGAAAGAGAAGAGCGATCCGCAGTTGCGGGAGACCGCTTAGATCTTTTAATGGCAATATATAATCTTTCTTCTAGGACGCAGTTCTGCCTGTCTCCCAGTCGGCAACGAAGCAAGTCGATGTTGCATCAAACGGATGACCCTCTTTTCTAGAATGTTCCTTTTCAGGTGAAAAGCTGATCCTATGAGAAGGAAGAGGAGCGAGAGAAAGCCCTATTCCTTCTCACCTGTCCCTTCACAGCTCTATTCTTGGAGCGACAGGGGGGCTTTCAAAGACGCTCCATCGTCTGATGACGTCCTGGTTCTCTTTTGAGGCGTCCATGCAGCAAAACTCTCAGGTGACGACCGCAAAGCAGCAAAAGAGAAAGGACGTGAAGCGTCCTCTTCCCTGAGATCAAAGAACACAGGACTCCCACGTGGCGACATCCTTGCGTCTTTGATCTTTTTTGCGGCGGAGAGTAGTCACGTATAAAGGCGAAGCCCGGTTTAAAGCAGGAAGGAGCCGCAAAGCGGCTCTGCGTGCTCCTCTAAGAAACTACTGACGATGGCCACCTGTGCGACATCTAACGTCTTTGTTCTTTTCAGAGGACATGAGCGTCTTCTCATGCTCCAACTACCAGTTCGGGGAGGACGCCTACAAAGGCGAAGCCCGTAAAGCAGAAGGAGCGCAAAGAGGCTCTGCGTGCTCCTCTAAGAAACTACTGACGATGGCCGTCTGTGCGACATCTAACGTCTTTGTCTTTTCAGAGGACGTGAGCGTCTTCTCATGCTCCAACTACTGTTCGGGGAGGACGCTAATAAAGGCGAAGCCCGTAAAGCAGAAGGAGCGCAAAGAGGCTCTGCGTGCTCCTCTAAGAAAACTACTGACGATGGCCGCCTGTGCGACATCTAACGTCTTTGTTCTCTTCAGAGGACGTGAGCGTCTTCTCATGCTCCAACTACTGTTCGGGGAGGACGCCTCCAAGACGAAAATCCCTCACGGAGGGAACGCGCACGAACACACTCTTTTGCAGCCTGTGGCTCGTACAGGTTCTGCTAAAGGGACGCCAGATCATGTGGAGACCCCGTAAACCTCCTTCGGCTTTCGACATGCCCTCTCCCTGGTCCTGGGAGTCCGACAGAGGTCCAGGCCTAGAGGTATTATAGGGCCGATCTGAAGCTCCCTCTCGACGAGAGAGAGGACGTGAGCGTCCTCTTCTCTAAAGCTTCTTTTTAGAGGGCGCGAGTCCTTCTTCCCAGAGCTCCAACCCCTGTGCGGGGAGGACGCCTCGGAGGACGAGAAGCAATCTTTCATGATCCTTCTCGTGCACTATTTTTGGCAGCCTGGGGATCGTCTACAGGTTCTGCCGAAAGGACGCCAGATCGGTTGGGGGTTCCCCGTAACCCTCCTGCGGCTTTCGTACATGTCCGTCTTCCTGGGCTTGGAAGTTCGACAGAGGTCCAGGCCTAGAGGCATTATAGGGCCGATCTGACGCCCCCTCCACAACACTGGGGGCACTACACTTCACAACATGATTGGAGAGCGAGCACTTTAGATTCCAAATTACGAATGGAATCCACAATAACAGAAAAGGGCATTCTCGTAGACATAGTCTAATGGCTCGTAGGCCAAACTACAGGGTTAGGCAAAACAAAGTCTACAGAAAGGTTAGTAGGTTCATTACCCTGACTTCTGTTTACTAATGCAGTTTTTTTTGAGGAAGACCCGTGATTCAATCCCGCTCTAATTTGCGTACATACGAATCATCTGTCTTCCCTTCGGAATCAGTCAAACTCTCGCACGTCTTACATCGATCTTTCAATAAAGAAAAAACGTTCTCAACCCCCGTGCATACCAAATGAGGATTTACCGACACTTTCGGTAGCCTCACCTTACTTGTGCAGACAACACAGTCTGAAACTAGCCGAACTAGATTCAGACAAGTCAAACAAAGGTTAATTAAAAAATTACGATAGCGTATGTCTAGCCACACATTCCAAGTCAATCATTCAAAAGATAATTAGGATACTTAAGCGGCAATGGAGAATCAAAATCCTGGTCGGAGGTAATGAAAAAAACAGGTGTTTTCATTACGAGCGACAGAAAAAATCTGGAAAGAAAATGGGAATGGTTCCTGAACTCCCAGCCTCCCAGCGGCGGGAATGGGTACTAACCACCTGACCGACCACTGCATGTGCCGGGATTTTTGAAATTTCTGTCGGACTTCGGAGAAATACAGCTATATATATATCTGCTGGGTAAGTTTCATGAACAAAAACAGCCTATTTTGTTAGTTAAAACTTAAGAAAAACCACTAAAAATTTTCAAACTTGGTTTTTTTTTTTTTTTAATAGTTTTATCACAAAAAGTGCATTTTATGATGAAATGGAAATCACAAAAAACGCCAGGAATTTGTGGATATTTTCTCATAGAAAAATACCGCGAATGCGCGAATTTTCCGCGAATAATGCGGGAAACGTTCCCGAGAGAAAATCCGCGAATGTGTGAGTCCGCGAATCCGGAAGGAGAACGCAAATACGGGGGGTCCACTGTACAATGAAAATGTCAGAATCCATAAAATAACCCTCTACCATTCTATTACCCTTCATCTGCTGGATTTTCTTAGAAATTTCTCTGAGTATACAAATCAATCAGGTACACTAACACAAACCGTTACTTTTTCAATACAAGTAGTATATTACTGTAATCAAGACTGTCTTTAAGAGAATATTCAAATGATTTTCTTTACATCTGCTACTTTTCATGAATAAAAAAGCTGAGTACACTTAATATTTCATCATATGGGTTTTTTATAAAAATAACTATATATAAATTATTCAAAGTACCATTATAAAAAACAGTTTCTATTTTATTACTATCCAGTTTTCTTAAAACATACTAATTTCCCTCCCACAGATAAATTCATTGGCCTTTCTAATCACAGATTTTTCTGCCAACCATTTATGGCTGGCTCTTTGAGTAATGTACTATGCCTACATTAATTATAATTAAAACAATTTAAGTCATTACATCATTGTGAGTAATTTCTATCCCATGAAATAGGCATTATTTATCAGGCAGACAGTAAGATATAATGGCAGTACTACAAAACCATTCTTTTTGCTGATAAAGATCCAACTCTCACAAAGACATAACATCAGAGAAAGAGAAATATTTTGATTTGAGGAATACATTTAAAACAGATTAATGTTCATCATTGTTAAATAAATAATGCCAGGTTATCAAAAAAAGAATACTGTACTGTATATTAAAAAAATCTATAAATATAACTCATGCACATAATATATACTGTACCAACAAATTAAGAATGGTGCAAAAATACTAACCATTTTGGTCATCAACTTCAGTGCCTATTGCAGATGCTATTCGTTTCTGCCTTGATATACTTGGGACAGAACATCTAATCCTGCTTCTTGCTCTGCATGAAAATGAAATACAGTATATTTAGTTAAAGGATTCACTCCAGCTAAATACTTTTGTAAACAATAAAGATTACCATAAGTTCAGAAAGCAATTACGCTTGAATAGGACGAAAAGGAAATTGAAACAATGTTCTTTTAGTAGCTCCCATAGCCAAATGAATACTGTTATTGATTACATTTATGCAGTACTGATGATAACCCATCCTTCTTAAAAAAATAACTATGTATTACTAAAGCATGCATGACTCCTACTATAGTTTTCATTCCTCTTCCAAATTAAAAAACTTTCACCATTAAATGAAACAAACTAATGCAATACATACGTTGTAACTACAATACTTATAAAAAGAATATAAAACATGCAAATTGATAACTTTACTTCTTAGATAATAGATTAAAATTCCTATTATAAGAAAAAAGTAATACAGAATCCTTACAGATGAAAAACTTTAAAGAAAGTACATCCCTGTAAACAATGAAACTAAATCTACATGAAAGTGGAAATTCTAAAGCAACTGTACAAAACTAACCTGGTCATATGGTAGAGAAATTAACTTGTATTCAAATTACAAACAAAAATTACATGACACTTAACTTTTAAGATCATATTACCAAACCACTACTATAATAAACTGTAGTATGATAATTACAAGATCCTTACATTTAGCGAGTGTATAGATGACCCCATTTGAAAACTATTACAGTAGTGCCTCAGGATACGAAATTAATCCGTATTCGAAGCGGCCTTCGTAACCTGATATTTTCGTATCTTGAACCACATTTTACATGTAAATTGCCTAATTCATTCCAAGCCCTACAAAAAACACCCAGTAAATTTTATAATATAAAGCTAATGAATACAACAATTTGGACCATTCAGTACTAACTTAAACTACATATATACTTAATATGATAAGTACATACCTGTAAATAAAAAGTTGATATTAGTGTACATGGTACAAGAAATACTGTACGTACATACGAATGTAGTAAAATGTGGAACCTTACCTTTCGAGTGAGGCGATCTCCGAAAAGTGGCAACAGAGGAGGAAGACAAATGGCAGAAAACATGAACACTTAACTTTACGAAACATTAAAAAATGGCAGAAAACATTAACACTAAACTTTACGAAACACATTAACAAATGGCAGAAACATTAACACTTAACTTTACAAAAAACTTAAAATTAAATTTCTTTTTTCTTTTGTCTTTTTTTTTTATTTTTAAATTTTGCTTACTTTTTAATACTTTTTTTTATACAAAATTTCAATTTCTTTACCACTTTCAACTTTGTTTTTTCGTATTACTTGGATCTTCCTGTTTGCTTACTCCCACTAAAGGCCTCTTTAAAAAATAACTATCCCAGGAAGATTGCTTCTGCCTGCTTTTCACAATGTTCCAGAAACAACTCAGGCAAACGTCATCAAACTGCGCAAGCATACAACCTGTGTAAGCCTTTTCGGGGTCTTTTTTCTACAAAGGATTGACCACTTTATGAAAAGCAGCTAGAGCATCCTTAATTTCTGCTGTTGTCATAGGGTCCTCCTCCTTCTCCTCGCCGCTGCTAGAGAACTCTTCTTGAACGACGTTATGTTGCATAGCCTCCAACTCCAGGTCATCCGTCGTAAGCTCCTCTTGATGACTCCTCGAGAAGGTCATTGATGTCGTCCTCGTCGACGACCAGCCCCATGGACTTGCCGAATGCAACGATCTCGTCAAGATCTGGTTGCGAAACAGTTTCAGGATCGTCAACTGTTTTCTGAATCTGCATCAGCTTCGCCTACGTTGAATCCCTTGAAGTCTCGGGTGGATACGGCATCAGGCCAGAGTTTCCTCCACGAAGAATTCAAGGTTCGCCTCAAAACCTCCTCCCAAGCTTGATTGATGAGTCAGATGCATATCACGATATCGAAATTGCTCCTTCCAAAATTCACACAAGGTGAGGTTTGTGGTATCGGTGATGTCAAAATATCTCTTGAAAAGATGTTTGTATACAGCTTCTTGAAGTTCGATATCACTGCTGTCCATGGGCTGCAGGAGAGGGGTGGTGTTAGGTGTTAGGAGGAAATACAGGAACCGTTGATTAAAGACTAGTACGAGCTATGATATCTTCCTCGAGGCAAGGAGGCGTGAGCAGGGGGACTGTCCAACACAGCAGACATTTCAGAGGGAGGTGCTTCTCTTCCAAGAATTTCTTCACTGTCGGGCCGAAACACAGATTTACCCACTCAGCGAACAAAAGTCTCGTTATCCAGGCTTTCGCATTAGCCCTCCACATCACTGGAAGGTCATCATTTAGCACTTTGTGGGCCTTGAAGGCTCAAGGAATCTCCGAATGATACACAAGTAGGGGCTTCACCTTACAATCCCCATTAGGATTGGAACAAAGTGCGAGCGTAAGCCTGTCTTTCATAGGCTAATGCCCGGGTAGCTTCTTCTCTTCCTCCGTGATTTGTTACGTCTGACGAGGCATTTTTTTTCCAAAAAAGGCCAGTCTCGTCACAGTTGAAGACTTGCTGAGAACTGTAGCCTTCGTTGATCGTCATCTTGTCGAACGTCATGTTAAAGGCTTTCGGGACCGCTTTTTGGTGTCCGCGAGGCTGGCAGCCTCCCCATGCTGCACCACCGAATGAATGCCAGTCCGTTTCCGGAATTTTTCAAACCACCCATGAGAAGCTTGAAGTCTGGGGTTGGCGTCGATGTCCCTTCTCCTCCGCGTCTTCGGCCTGGGCAATCAAATCGCCGAAAATAGTGCTGGCCTTGTGGCAGATTGCCGTCTTGGTTATCGTATCGCCAGCGATTTCTTTGTTACTCGATCCATACAAGAAGCAGCCTCTCCATCTCATCATGCACGTGGCTCCTCGTTGGACAAAATAGTCATGCCCTTGGAAGGTGTAGCTGCTTTGATGGCTTCCTTCTGCTTAAGGATGGTGCCTATCGTCGACGCATTTCGGCCGTATTCCTTAGCGATCACACTCAACCGCATGCCAGCCTCATACTTCTTGATTATCTCTATCTTTGTCTCCATAGAAAGCATCCTTTTCTTTCAATGAACTTCAGCAACTTTCTTGGGACCCATGACTATAAGTAATTAAGTTATGGTACTAATTAAGTTCTCACACAACTTGAATAAGTACAAAGCGAAATCCCTAACACGAATTTATGTTAACAAACGAAATCGTATATGTGAACGAACTATAATGATTAGGATTACTCTTAGTGCTTACTGCTTCCACTTAACAGATGAACTGTAACACTGTACTTTAGATTTTGGCATAAATCACCTGACAGTAATAGAATGATTATACATACTGTAAAAAATGAAGTTTTTATGTTAAAACAAAGTTTTATGCATACTTACCAGGCAGGTATATATATAGCTTATCCTCTTGTCGCACTGGCAGAATTTCAAAACTCGCGGCAACCGCTAGTACACTGGTAGTTCAGGTGATCGCCACCCCGTTCCCGTGGCGCTGGTGCTCGGAACCATTCCATTTTCGTCAGATTTTCTCTGAACCCACTGAGAGGGGAGGAGGGTGGGAATTTAATTATATATACCTGCCAGGTAAGTATGCATAAAACTTTGTTTTAACTAAAAAACTTTATTTTTATGCTGACACTTACCTGGCAGGTATATATAGCTGATTGACACATTTGGAGGTGGGTCAAAGACAGCAACATCCCTCCTATAGGACACACTGCGTCCTGGATTACGAGAAGAATGTCGCCTGAGAAAGAGGAGGCAACGGCTTATCCTGCGTTCCTCTTGGAGGACTTAACTGGAAGAGAAGCATCCTTACGCCTAGAAGGCGCGGTTGTTCGGTCCTTTCCCAGGACTTAACAAGGACGGCTAATTTTTCCTGCATATCTCGCAAAACGTCCTTAGTCTCCGCTTCCTGACGAGACTCATGAGAAGGAGGAAAACAAGGACGCACTGGGCTGATACGAAGAGGAGAGCGATCCTGACGTCTACGAAGCGGAGGTTCTCTACTAGGAGAACACCGACCATGCGAACGGTTAGGTAGCAACTTCTAAAGGAAGAGAAATCCTCTTCCTTTTTGATAGGGATTGCGTCCTCATCTTCCAACGAAAAAATCTCAGGGCTACTCCACCCCTCTTGCGCTAGACCCTTTCATCCTGGGACGAGGTTGGCATGTACGATCTCTTGAGAGGACGCGATTCTTCCAAAAAGCTTCTATTCCTTCCTGAAGCAGAGCTATCTGAAGAATAAAAGCACTTCCCAGTAACGCCTTTTCTCTGGCGTACTGCTGCAGCCTGGGACGTAACAACAGGATTGCCTGAAGGGACGACTGATCGTGCAATAACCCCTCTCGCCTCCCTTCGACTGTCGACATGCCTTCTCCCTTGGGTCTGGGAGCTTGACAGAGGTCTAGGTCTAGGAGCACGAGAGGGACGATCAGGCGCCCCCTCCACAACACTGTCACCAACATTAAACACTTCCACTTTATCCGTTAAACGCTTGATCTGATCACCCATAGAAGCAAGGGCAGCGAACACTTTCACAATCTGCGGATCAGTAGTGTCCTCAGATACAGCAACGGGCGCAGGAGAAACCTGAGGGGAAGGTGCTACTAAATCTACATGTGAATGAGCTGGAGAAGAAACAGAAATAGATTCATTCAAAGGTTTACCCGAAGATCCAGATCTCTCACTTCTAGACACTGATCTTCTCACCCGATCTTTTTCCAATCTTTCCACATACTTAACAAGAGCCTTCCACTCTTTCTCATTTAGACTCTCACATTCATTGCACCTGTTCTCCCACGTACATACAAACTCTCGACACTTCTTACATACAGTATGGGGATCTACCGATGATTTCGACAGTCTCACTTTACACCCTTCTTTCACACAAACTCTAAACATACTACCTGAATCAGACATACTAACGAAATATCAATTGCGATTGCCAAGCTAACTTTCCAAATACGATACCAATATCCAAAACATTGAAAAAGTCAGTCAACGAGCAGGAAATTCTATCAGAGAACCTTCAACGATGTTGCGGTTCGGCTGGCAGAGAAAATCTGACGAAAATGGGAATGGTTCCGAGCACCAGCGCCACGGGAACGGGTGGCGATCACCTAAACTAACAGTGTACTAGCGGTTGCCGCGAGTTTTTGAAATTCTGCCAGTGCGACAAGAGGATAAGTTATATAGTATATACCTGCCAGGTAAGTGTCATGCATAAAACTACCATGTATGGTCTTTAAATACTGTATGAATAAAAATGTTTGTCTTTAATACTATCAGCCCTTCAAATATGATGTTATGATACAATAAAGTTTGTTCATACTTACCTGGCAGATATATATATAGCTGATATTTTCTGAAGTCCGACAGAATTTAAAAACTTCCGACACACGCAGTGGCGGCCAGGTGGTTAGTACCCATTCCCGCCGCTGGGAGGCGGTATCAGGAACCATTCCCATTTTCTATTCATAATTTTTATTTCCACTGTCCCCTGTTGGGGAGGTGGGTGGTTGGGTACTTGATTATAGTATATCTGCCAGGTAAGTTATGAACAAACTTTATTGTATCATAACAATATCATTTTGTTCATGAAACTTACCGTCGATATATATATAGCTGAATCCCACCGTTGGAGGTGGGGAAGGGACAGAATAGAAGGATTTTGGGAAACAAATGCATGCAGATGATTTACATCTTGGTTCCACCTGTTAGCATAGCTGACTTCGTGATTACTGTCACCCAAGTCTGCTTCTGCTTTACTAGAGTTGCCAGCGAGGTAGAGACCTATAAAGCTGGTGCACTCCAGATGATCTGTCAACGGGGGCGTAACCACAATCTGACTAGACCATATTGACCATACCATGAGGGCTAAGAAGAAATAAAATAAATATATATATAAATATATATATCACCACCTGACCAACCTAGCCAAAGTTAAGGTGTGTTAACTAAGGCTTAAGAGTTAAGAAGTCGCCGTTGTCGGCGACTCAACAACTAAATTAAGAGCTCTTCCTCACCATTTTCTACAGGATAGGATGAGGGTGGACTTCTTGCCCCCAAGATTGTGTCTGCAGACACGTATGGCCCTAGCGAGCAGCAGATCTCATATGCCATCTTCACATCTCGCAGGGAGTGTGAAGTGAACACAGAGTTGCTTCGCTAAAACATGGTACTTCAGGATGTTGCTGAGTGCCATGCTCTGTTGAAATGCTTCCGAGGCTGCGCCCTCACCTCGTGAGCATTCAGATAAAAAGATTTCAAATCTTTGTGCAAAAACACAATGAAGGAGCATTTTTGAAAGAACTCCTTTAACACTAAAGCCAGGGTGTTCTTCGATATGGGCAAGTCTGGTCTTTTCGGAACACTGCAGATTGCCCGACCAATGATTTCGACTTTCTTGAGTTTTATGTAGATAAAACTTGAGAGACCCGACAGGGCACAGGACTCTCTCTGGCTCCTGCCCACTAACTTGTGCCATCATTGCTTTCAAGCTCCTGGCCCAAGGACAAAACGGGTTTCCATTCTTAGGCCACAACGGAAGGCTTAGAGAGCACACCGCCTTGTGTTCTCTAAAGCCAATACTTGTGACGATGGCTTAAAATCTCACTAACCCTCTTTTTCGTATCTAGGGTGGTTAGAAGAAGGCCTTCCTGATCACATGCAAGAAGTTAACAGGTAAGAGAGGTTCGAATGCTTTGACATCAAGAACTTCAGACTACGTCTAAATTCCATATTGAAAGCTTCGATCTGGACATGCACAGTCAGTCCAGTCTGTACTAAAGTCAGGTGAGCGACCAGTTTGACCAGTCAGAGAATCAAGGACAGCAAAGGCTGACCCTGAAGACCATAAGGCACTATTCTTCGCTGAAGGATGAGTGTCTGGACTGCCTGGGCGATTCAATCTAAGCAAACCTTGGGGGGTGTATCAACACAACCAACCTCGTCAGCGAATCAACTCCTGAGCAACTCCTGACTCGAGCTTCTGGTGCCAGGAGAAAGGAGCGAGGAGCAAAAGGCGATTCAGTCCCGAAGGAAGAATGCCTGACAGTCCAACCTGGTCTGTTACACGATCATCGGGGGTGGGTGTATAAACGCAACCGACTTCGTCAACAAGAAACTCAGGGCTACATATGTCGCCTGATCTCGCACGAGTGTCTGACTCCGAGAAAACAGGTGAGACAAAAAGTAGATGGTGAGTGAGTTTAGAGATTCCACAGAAATCAAAGATCATGAAGGGCTTTGTTGTTTGACAGACGCAAATCTCTGACCCCAAAGGCCGTCAACAACATCTTTGCGTATTCTTTAATAGTTGTGACTGCCAGCTTATCCCATTCTTCAGACGGAAATGGAAGACGGTAATCTTATTCCTGTCAACATCTCGATAGTCTGAACGTAGTCAGACTCAGAGAGGAGAGGTTATAGGTACCTTTCGAGTTAGAGTAGACCGACTCTCTCGGAAAAGTCCTTGGAAAGTGAACTAGGAAGGATGTGACCTCTGTGAATCCAGGATCCTGAAGGCCAACATGGGGCGATCAGCGTCATTGTCACTCCCTGTGACGTCATAAATCCTCTTATTTTACATTCCTAAGCGATTGAAAAAGGGGAAAAGAGACTAAACATCCATCCCGTTCAATATCATAGGATGGCGTTTAATGGTACCGATCCCGGATCGAGAATAAGGGAGCAGAGAAGAAGAAGCCTCTTCGTGCTCAACATATCGAAGAGAAGAATGACCTAAAGTCTCCACAACTCTTCACTTACTTCTAAAGAAAGATTCCACTCGGAAGTCAATAGTTGCTGCCGTCGATCGAGACGATTCGTACGGACTTTTGCAATCCTGTAACGAACCTCTAGAGGATCGTTACATACTACGCCTGTTGTTATAATAGGCTCTTTCTCGTAAACTCGAACAGGGACCGAGAGAAGATACTTCTTAAGATATGAGAGAGCTGTGGAATATCAGAGTTTAAATTCTGGACACACTGGTTCCAAAAACTCGTTTCGAGGACTGGAGGGACGACCGAATTGCTTTTACTTCTTTCAGATTAAGATCCAGGACATCTGAAACCCTATCCAGATGTCCAGCACCTTCTTTCTATCACCTCAGGTGATAAGACGCACTGAGAGATGTTCAGAAATCATTCCTGAGATCTTGAATAATATTTCAGTTTCCCCGGTAGGAAAAACTGTGGAGGTCTGAATTGCAGTCTATTCGGGGAAACAAACTTCTTCAGGAAGGAGATGGTCCCCAGCAAGCTCATCCATTCCCTCCCCGAGTATGCTTACTTCCCTAATAAGGCTGCGCTTTGCCTAAGCAGGAGAGCATATAAAATGTTGCGGTAGACTCGTATCGTAGTTTCTATACCGTGCGGTAACGAGCACCGAAAGGATTAAGAGATAAACTCTGTTGAACATAGTAAGGCAAAACGAATGCAACGTTTATTCATTCACGTAAGAAATCCCCTCAATCTTAGCTAAAGTCCGTGATTGTAGGACAGAGATACAGTTTAGTCAGTCAATCCCGCAGGAGAGACGTAACCGCAGTCAGTCAATCACGCAGGAGACGAGAGACGTAACCTACCGCGCATGCCGACGACGATCTGTTACTGGCTCGGTTGGACTGGAGGACAGGACACAGCAGCAGCCAGCAGCTTTACGAAACGTCGTCTTTAACTTAATGTCTGGGTTGCCAGCTACCCTATTCTACAAAGAAATAGGTCCGTTATTTTGAGCAGAAAGAGACTCTCAAGCTGGTATATTTAAGCGAAACAGAAAACGCTAAATATATAGATGCATTTGTGTCGTCAGAACACTACCATGATAACGGTAAAAGATAAATCGGAAACTCCTGGAAGGCTGCAGGGAGTAACGATTAAATGTCTTTAAAATAATAGACAATAGACCTCTCGGTTGCCATCCAAAGAGGTAACTACAGCAAGCGTATATGACTTGAACCAACCAGTAGTAAAATAACGCAAGGCAAAATATGATATTATCACAATAAAGTTTTGTTCATACCTACCTGCAGACATATATATAGCTGAATTCGGAAAAATACGCTACATACATATCTGACAGGCAAGTTTCATGAACAAAACTTAGAGAATCGAAGCAGACGCTCAAGCTTTCTTATGTTATTGGACATAAGCGTTCATTGACGTAGTCTACAAGTTTATTTCTTGTACGAGTCTGCGAATGACGAATGGAGAGCTCTTCCGAATCTTGTCAATAAGAGCTTATTCGCTTACGCAATATCAAGTTAATGAGATGTTTGTCAATGAGAACTAACCCATTTACGGGACAAAGAGATATTTTGTCAATGAGGGGATACCCACTTACTTGACAAAACGATAGTATATTGTCAATGGGGGAAAAGTCACTGAATTGACAAAACGTAATCCAGGAAGTCGAGCATTTTATTTTTCGGATTCCCGTCTCAAACGAGGAAGGGGCAAGAATCCTGTTAAGAGACTGGACTTACGGCAGGTAGAACGACGATGTTCAATTCGGCAGCTAGTCCCGATAGAAACTAACAAAATCTACATCTGAAAAACCCTTTCAGATGGCTAAAAAGCTTGCAAAATTATCCTGGGAAGAGGGAGAAACTCTCCAACCAGCTTCCTCTCCCGTTATCACAACTAATGCCTGCTAAAGCTTAAAATTTATTGGCAGTATGGCAAAGGAAGTCCTGTCTTGCGCTTTCCTGAAGAGCGTCCTTTTGATGAGTGCCTTTGCAAGAATCCTACTGAACGTTGCCGATATCCTGACGTGCGGAGGTACGGTCGAGCCTTTACATAACCCGTAACTGCCTTATCACAAGGTCTTGACTGCGGTAGAGAAAACGAGATCTTCCCTTGAGCTTTCCTTAACTCCATCCACCTTTGCAAAAAGCAATATAATATTGACAGAGACCTCTTGAATTCACGAAACCCGAGGTCTTGCTGGGTTTCGAAGACAAAGTTGTCTGTTCACTTTAAACTTCCTCCGAAGCACTGCTTACTTCACATTCTTGAGCTCAAATCTTAAACAAGAGCTTGAAGAGTTCAACAGAAACGTTCAGCCAGGAGACAAAACCTGGCGTGCGCTCGGCGTCCACGTGGCGAGGAACGCTCGGCGCCTGGCGCACGCTCGGCGTCCACTGGCGCGCGCTTGGCATGCACCCGCGTGCGCCTGGCGTCCATCCGAGCGTCCCGTTCTTCGAGATTCGTGCACATGCACGATCTTCGCGCGCCTGGGAAGCGTCAACAGGTCCTACCGAAGGGACGCCAGATCGATGTGCGTTCCCCGTAACCCTCCTTCAGCTTTCGACATGCCCTCTCCCTGGTCCTGGGAGTCCGACAGAGGTCCAGGCCTAGAGGCGTTATGGGGCGGATCTGACGTTCCCCCCTCCTGACGAGAGAGAGGACGTGAAGCGTCCCTCTTCTCTAAAGCTTCTTAGAGGGCGCGAGTCCTTCCGAGAGCTCCAACCCTTGCGCGGGGAGGGGGAGGAGCCTCGGAGGACGAGAAGCAATCCTTCAGGATTCGTGCACGTGCACGCACTTTGGCAGTCTGGGGATTTTCATCAGAAACTGCCGAAGGCACGGCAGATCGGTGGGGGTTTCCTCGTAACCCTCCTTCGGCTTTCGACATGCTCTCTCCCCGGGTCCTGGGAGTCAAGCAGAGGTCCCGGCCTAGAGGCGAAATAAGGGCCGACTGACGCACCCTCCACTACACAAGGGCACTGTCACTGCACTTAGCCACTTCACTATTGCTCTTTAAAGCAAGCACTTTCGATTCTAAGTTACGAATCGAAAGAGTATAAGAGAAAGGGCAATAACCTCTACAGACACTGTTTTAAGGCCCGAAGGCAACATTCAGGGTTAGGAGTAACAATAACAGAAGTAGCACTCTTCACAACAATGAAGGAGAGCGATCACCTCTCGCAAGACATATTCATAACCCGTAGGCCATACTATAGGGTTAGGCAAAATAAGTCTACAGGAAGGTTAGCAGGTTCACTACCCTGACTTTTGTTTACTGATTAATTGCGTACATACGAATCATACTTTTTCCTTCGGACGGAATTAGACATGTTTACTGATTAATTGCGTACATACGAATCATACGTCTTCCTTACGGAATTAGACAAAGTCTCACACTCCTTACATGACAAATCTCAAGAAAGAAGCAAGACCCATACCCCTCGTGCATACCAAGTGCGGATCTACCGAAGCTTTCGGTAGCCACACCCTATCTTTGCAGACAACACCCTCTGAAACTAGCCTAACTAGATTCAGATATCTTATGCAAAAATTAATCAAATTCAAATCAATTTCAAGATAGCGTTTATGCCTAGCCACAAATCCAAGTAAATAAATTAAAAGACAATTAGGATACTTAGTGGCAATGAAGTTTCCAAAATCCTAAGCCGGAGGTACTGAAAACAGGTGTTTTCAGCACCAGCGACAGAAAAATTATGAATAGAAAATGGGAATAGTTCCTGATACCCGCCTCCCAGCGGCGGGAATGGGTACTAACCACCTGGCCGACCACTGCGTGTGTCGGAAGTTTTTTAAATTCTGTCGGACTTCAGAAAATACAGCTATATATATATATCTGACAGGTAAGTTTCATGAACAAAAACACAAGGTAAAAAGGATTCAGGTCAAGAACCAACAAAACAATGTGGCAGATTTTAGAATAAAATGACCTTGAAATGGAGGATGTTGCCACGATTAAAGCTGGTATCACACTAGTCATTTCTTGCTCCCGGTTTTGGCCAGCATCCAGCTGATGCTTGCGAGAAAAGCGTTGTATTGTCACACTAGGACCTCGTGGTTTCGAGGAGTAGTAGGAAAAAATAAACAAAACTGATCAGCTGATATCATCATGGCACCAGAAATTGTCAGACTGTTGCACGATGTGCTGCAGTGATGTGTTTTCTCGGAATCTTACGTGAATGCAAGAGTAACAAAAAATGTTTGTGGGTTCAAGAGTGGCTCAGGAGAAGAGAAGCCAAAGGTCTGAGAGTACATCTAATCAGCAGTAGCCATCTTGTTTGTTTACACTACGCAGTTGCTCGCGGTTCGCGCTACGGTGCTTCCCGTCCAGCCGGGAAGCCAAAAATCTCGCGCTAAAAGCTCTCAGTTTTTCATTTTCAGCAGCAACGGCTCGCTGCTGGAGAAAAAAAGCCTAATGTGAGGCCACCTTAAGGGGCTAATTTGGAATATGACACAGGACAAGAAAAAAGAACCTTGGGAAGATGAAAATGGAAATGACAAGCAGTTTAATAATAAAAGCAGAAGAGCCAGTCATCTGTGAGCTTACCAGAATATATGAAAACCTCACACACATAAAGAATGGACCTAAAAAATGGGAAAAGTGTCTTATGGTAATGATAAACAAGGAAAAGGGGATGCATTGGAATGGAAACTTACATTAGAATAAAAACTGTTTGAACACATTTTGAAATGACTGGAGTGATGGAGAAAAGGCTTAGAAAAATTGTTAAAATTGATAATTGTTAGTTTGGCTGCAAGCCACAGAATCCACAACAGAAGGAGTCTTTAGTTTGGCTTCATGCCACATTAGTCCACAACAGAAGCAGTCTTTATGAGATAACGCAGGACAAAACATCCAAAGAGAAACAGATTACGCATATACCTATCTGTGGATCTTGATAAGGCATTTAAAATCATACCAAGACAACAATGGGATGGCCATTATGATGACTAGAACGCTGGTAATACTACTCTACCATACCTGAAGATCTATAGTAAAGGCATTGGCAGGTGCATCACAAAGAATTTGAGATAAAATGAAGTTTTTATGTTAAAACAAAGTTTAATGTATACTTACCTGGCAGGTATATATAAGGGATTTTGACGAAGGAAAAATCTATTTCTGGGTGATTGGCTCGTGTCGCCCTATGAAAGTAATCCTTAACATCATCTTTCTAGGTAAAATTATCCTAAAATTACCAGAGAAAAAACAAAATTAAGAAAATGTCAGTAAGACTGACCTCGCTCACTCTTAAAAAGAAGTGTCGGTATGATATAGGGGCGAGTGTGGAACACTACCACGAGACAAACACCAATTAGAACTTCCCTATCAGAATCCCCCTAAGAGAGAGCCGATACCAACGGGCGATGCAGCCTCTACTACTATACTAGAGGACGCCACGGACAGCAGCGCCCCTAGCGGTCATCCTTAAATAAAATATAATTACATCGTGTCCTGCAAGGGGGGAAAACAAACAATAAAAAGGGATGGGTTTCATAGGGCGACACGAGCCAATCACCCAGAAATAGATTTTTTCCTTCGTCAAAATCCCTTTTCTGGGCTCAGCTCGTGTCGGCCTATGAAAGAGTACCAGAGAAAACAGACAAGATGGAAAAGGGAAAAATGAAAAACATATTAAAATGATGGATATAATATAAGTAAATCAAATACAGCATACAAATTAAGTACTATAACTAACTTATTATAGTAATCAATAACAGAATGTTAGTAAACTTAAAGTACTTAAATGGTAGTAACAAAATCCATACAAATATGCATGTAAAACAAGGAAATGTTTGAATTTACTTAATTTAGAACATATAAGTACAATTATATACATACATGTGACCTACCCTAGCATAATAGGGTATGTACACTCAATCAATCATTCATTAATACATTAATACAATTAATTCAAATATGTACAAACACATTGTGACTGAAGTTATCACAAATCCAATTGGAGAATTTATACAAACATATGTGGCCTACCCTAGCATAAAAATAAGGGTAGGACCACTGAAGTACATATCAGTACAAGGGTGGTTGTCCCTAGCAAAAAAATAAGGGACAAACCACTACACACACAACGGCTAAGGCTATGCTGCTGAGTAGCCTGGTGATAGTTGAGGCATGTTGGTTGAAGTAGTAGAAAGGAGACCTGGATTAATACTACAACTACTAAGCAGTATCAGGGGAAACTATGTTTCCCGCTGCTACTGCTGAAAACTTTAAAGATTCCAAGGACTTTAAATAATGTCGTTTAAAGACTGTCGGGGATTTCCATCCAGTATACTTTCTAAGATCCTCAAAGTTCATATGTTGGAAAAAATAATAATAGAGGTGGCTTACTCCCCTGATATCATGTGCTTTTGGGAATGACTCAGGTTTGGCTTGTTTAATGAAGTAAAGGATTTGCTGTCTAATACCTTTAACTGACAAAGTACCACCTTTTTCTCTCATGAAGAGAGCACCAGAGGATCTAGAAGAAGTACGAGAAAGAAAGGCTCTAAGAGTTGATACTGGGCAGAGAGAAGGATCTGTGGAAGTGGGATAACCTTCCAAGGAGCCCACCTTGCAAGAGGATCTTCATTTTGTGGCTAAAAAGCTACGATCCGGAGCAAGTAGAACTTCTCCTGATGGGAGGAATTCCACATGACCCGCATCCCTGGATAGAGCCGACAGTTCTGAAATTCTCGCTCTGAGGCTAGGCTTAATAAGAATAATGTCTTCCTCAGGAGCATTATGAAATGTACAAGATGAGTTTTGTCAGTATCTGAAGCTAGTTTGAGAACATCATTTAAAAAAACCATGAAACTGTAGTAGGCCTCTGAGAAGGTCTAAGTCTAGCACAGGCTTTAGGGGATAGATGTGAAATAAGATTCAGTCAAATCTATCTGAAAACCTACTTGAAAGATTTTCTTCAAGCCGACTTATGAGTGGTAATCGTGCTAGCTGCTAAACCTTTTTCAAATAAAGATCTGAAAAAGGATATAGCCAAATTAACTGTCATGGTTGTAGTGTTCGATTCTCTCAAGAAAGATGCTAATTTCTTAACAGCTGAGTCATATTGTCTAATGGTTGACTCCCTTTTATCTGATTCTAGGAAGAGAATATTCTGTGGATCAATGTCAGCATCTTTATTAGCCGCAAACTCTTCATGAAGTCCATAAAGTTAGGGTCTGGAGAGTTCCTGAGGAAGCGAACACAGTCCTCATTTGTACTGATTGTGATGTTTGGGGTTGGGGATCCGTTGAGGTCGGAGACCCAATTCCAAAAGAAGTGGATACCAGTTGCTCTTGGGCCAGTTCGGTGCAATCAGAGCTATTATCCCTTTGAAAGACCTTAGTTTGTCTAGGTAACTTTCAAGAGAGATTCACTGGAGGAAAAACATAAATTCTCCTCCATTGATTCCAATCCAACGACAGGGCGTCCGTGGCATAAGCCAGAGGGTCCAGGTTGGGGGCCACATAGCAAGGGAGCTTGTGGTTTGCTTGTGAGGCGAAGAGATCCACTTGGAGACCTGGACTCTCCGGCTTACCCACTGGAATGACCCGACGTCCAGAGACCACTCTGATTCCAGAGGGACTGACCGGGACAGGGCGTCTGCTATCACATTTCTTACTCCTGCCAGATGAGTGGCAGACAGATGCCATTTGTGTTTGCTTGCTAATGCAAAGATGGCTATCATGACATGGTTCACATGTTTGGATTTGGACCCTCCTCTGTTGATGCAATGAACTACCACTGCACTGTCCAAAACTAGCCTTAGATGAGACTTTTTCGGGGGAAGCAGTCTCTTCAGAGTAAGAAATACTGCCATTGCTTCCAACACATTTATGTGAAGCTGGCGAAATTGAACTGACCAAGTCCCTGAACTTGTTTGAACTGAGAGTATCCCCCCCACCCGGACAGGGATGCGTCCGTGTGAATGGTTAACATTGGGAGGGTCTATTGAAGGGGTACTTTCTTGGCTAAGTTCTTTACTTTTGACCAAGGCCGTAGTTGGTTGCGGAGGATCTGTGGGATTACTGACAAACTTGTCTCGATATTTGGAGTTTGCTTTTGACCGCCAAATTCGATTTATATCTTTCAGCCTTGCTTTCAGAAGGATATCTGTTACCGAAGCAACTGAAGAGACCCATAGGATTCTCTCCTGGTTTCTTCTTGACGTTTGTTTGCACTTGAGAAATTGCCTGACAGACTTTGCTATTTCCTTCCGTTTGGCTATTGGAATTGATAGATTTGTGGGAGGACAAAATCCCATTGGATTCCTAGCCACTGAAAACGAGATTCCGGAACAAGTCTGGATTTCGTTTTGTTTATCTGGAACCCAGATGTTCCAGAAAGTGAACTACCTTTTTGGTAGCTTTGAGACATTCCTCGACTGTTGGTGCCAGATTAACCAATCGTCGAGGTATGCCGCTACCATGATTCCCTGAGCTCTCAATTGTTGTACAACCACTTCTGCTATCTTGTGAATACCCTGGGGGCCTACATTCAGACCGAAGGGCATCACTTTGAATGAGAATGTCTGACTTCCTAGCCTGAATCCTAGGAATGGGCGGAAGTGCCTGGCTATAGGGATATGATAGTATGCGTCTGTAACTTATAATGGTCTTACCCCACCAACCAGCTGATCGACCAGGTCGTAACATATAGTGCAGGCCTCGGGATGCCAGACGATAGCCTCGTTGAACAAGGTGGCACATGGGGCGTGAGACCTGCATTCGTCATGTCCCGCAGGGGTCGTGCAGCGTCGCATTACAAGCGAGGACCTGGCAGTTGGTAGCCTGTAAGTGAAACGTACATGAGTACAAAGTAAACACTTACAGCCTAAC
>NC_087213.1:66931270-66942489 GCF_015104395.2 Macrobrachium nipponense | reverse complement strand
TTGGATAACTTTTTGTGGTAATGACTTGGCCGCAATAATACATGTGCCACCATGAGCACGTTCACCTACAGGTGGTGGAGATCTGTGAAAAATAAAGTTCTGTCCACATTTAGGAGAAACATTACCAAGTTTGGTCTCTTGCAAACAAAGGGCACTTAAATTATGCTCCTTGAAAAGGACCCGGACCTGTTCTCTGTTTGAATGGAAACCTCGTATGTTCCACTGACATAGAGCCATTATATACTATTAGTTTTTTTTTTTTTTTTTTTTTTTATTTTTTTTTTTTTTTTTTTTTTTTTTTTACTTTTTGGACTTGGATTGGGCTGGTCTGGAAAGACTTGGTTTTGGTCTTTGTTTCATAACGGAACTTGGCAGATCCTCAGAGACCTGCTATTCCTCTCTTGGGAAACCCTACTATGGTGATGGGGATAGGTGGAGATCATGAAGGAGTACGGGGTCTCCTATTTCTAAGAGGCACCGTCTCTGCAGCGTGCACCTGAGCCTTATGAGGTGCACTGAACAAGGTGTCATTCTGGGATATACCCAGATCAGGCAGTGAAGCTGCCTGTGAGGCTTCTACATCAGAAGCCCGAGAGACCTCCCAGAAGCCCAGAGGCGGCCCATCGGGAGAGGACAGAGGAGCCTTCTTGGATGAAAGTGGAGATGCTGAATGTACTTCGAGCTCAGAAGGGGATAGCTGAAGCTTTGGCTTTGAAGTTGGCATCCTAGATTGATCTTTATTCGATTTTCCAATTTTCACTACATCACTATATTGAGGTCTTGGGAACAAAAGTCTTTTTGCCTGGCCAATACTTAGATGTTCAGCATGTGCTTTCTCTATGGCTGCCACTTCTTTTTAAATGACTCACATTCTTTTATACCTTACATTATGATTTCCCTTACAATTTATACATAATATTGGATTGGAACATTCGCCTTCATGCTTTTGTAATGAGCAGGCAGCACATAACTGGTTTCTAGTACACACCTTTGACGAGTGACCATACCCAAAACAAATGAAGCACTGGAGTGGTCTATGCTTAAAAGGTCTAACATGAAATCTCTCCTTGTCAACATATACATAATCAGGAACTTGATCATTATTAAAAGTGAAAATAATCATTCTTGACCTTGGAACCTTGAAAATCTTCCACATTTTATCATCACACATTTCCAGCAATTCCTCGTCAGACAGTTCATATAGGTCTTGGCTGAATACCACTCCCTTAGCGTAACTAAAACTATAGTGTGGTTTGACCTCTTTTATCATATTAGTATTTTTCAGCTTTGAGATCATGTGACCTTGTCTATAAGACTTTGCATGAACCAAAAAACTGTTCTTTCCAAATCTAGTAATATCTGAGTTGGTCATTAATGCTACCAATGTTCTCAAATGTTTCCTGAAGTGAAAAAGATTACAAAAGTCTGATTTTGTTGAAACAATCAGCCACCTGGCTGGTAGAGGTGTCCTCACCTCACGTTTCCCATCTGCAGTTTCCTGACTGACTCTAGCTGGATAAAAGGAATCTACTTCAATATTTTGGGGAATTTTATGAATTAATACACACTTTAAATTTTCTTTAGATGAACACTTGAAAGCATTCATGGCATTCTTATGAGTAGTAAACTCAATCCAAACCCTCCAAAATGCAAAATCTTCAGTTTCACAATACTTAATGACTTTAATTTCACCATACCTCCCAAACATTTCCATAAAAGCAAAACAATTTAAATCTGAGGAGAGAGAATCAACATAAGGATTCTCTCACCACTGCTAGAGCTTTCCATAGCCACATTCAATGTCTTGTCATGGGTTGTCTTCTGTACAATTGAATTTTCTTTAGGATTGTTCTTGTTCGTGCCAGAGGTCGAAGAGGAGGGTAGTGTCATGAGGTCGCATTGTCCGGGGGAGTTTATTGTAGGGTCGTTAATCATTAATCCGTGATGAGAATTTTGAAAAACCTACTGCAAATCAGGCAGAAAACCAAGGCCACCGCACCAACCCCTCTCTCACCAAAGACACTCGGCAGAGACTGACTCCCATATGTCCACTCCCTACCCTACCCCGAAGGGATAGCTCTATTATAACATGAGTGGCTCAAGTGTAAGCAAAACCGCTTGATAGGACTGAGGGCATAACTAGTATGCAATCATCCCCATTCATGTTACAATAGAGGGCACACCGAAAAGAATGCAGAGAGTCCTACCGTAGAGACTATACCTCCATGGATTCCGCAGGCAAGTCCCCCATAGGTAGTTCTGTCCCGTCCCGATAGATATTGGTATGAAATCATATCAACATCCTCAGGGTCCAAACATACTCGAGAGGCGGACCAAACCTCTAGTCTCTGCCATTTGGATCAAGAAAGAGCCAATGCGCATAATTATGCCCAGCCTCTGCCCATCCTGTAAGAAGGTTTTAGTGAAGAGGGGGGGACAGCTAGGTTGAGCAACTGAGTTAAAGATAGTAGGAGAGTGGAAACAAATTTAAGTAAGAGGAAAATTGAGACTTTTGGATTTGAACTGGGAGATATTTCTCCCAGTTCGAAAGCCCTCTTGCCCGCTATGCATTTTCAGCCGTCAGCTGAAAATGCGTAACTTCGTCAAGGCAGTCTCAAATCAAGAGGGCTTTGGGTGCAGGAGATCCCGGGTTCAAATCCCAGAAAGGCCCTTAGTTTTCCCATACAAATATTCCACATTACGTGGTTGAAACATTACTTATTATATTGGAACTCTGGAAATAATTTTACTTTCCAGCCTGTTGGTCTAGGGGTATGATTCCTGCTTTGGGTGCAGGAGGTCCCGGGTTCAAATCCCGGACAGGCCCTTTAGTTTGTCTTCCCATACAAATATTCCCTTACGGGGTTGACACATTACTTATTATATTGGAACTCTGGAAATACCTTTACATTCCATGGCCTGTTGGTCTAGGGGTATGATTCCTGCTTTGGGTGCAGGAGGTCCCGGGTTCAAATCCCGGACAGGCCCTTAGTTTTTCCATACAAATATTATACATTAACCTGGTTGACACATTACTTATTATATTGGAACTCAGAAAATGTCTTTACATTCCATGGCCTGTTGGTCTAGGGGTATGATTCCTGCTTTGGGTGCAGGAGGTCCCGGGTTCAAATCCCGGACAGGCCCTTAGTTTTCCCACACGAATAATACACATTACGTGGTTCACACATTACTTATTATATTGGAACTCTGGAAATACCTTCACATTCCATGGCCTGTTGGTCTAGGGGTATGATTCCTGCTTTGGGTGCAGGAGGTCCCGGGTTCAAATCCCGGACAGGCCCATAGTTTTCCCATACAAATATTCCACATTACGTGGTTGACACATTACTTATTATATTGGAACTCTGTAAATAACTTTACATTCCATGGCCTGTTGGTCTAGGGGTATGATTCCTGCTTTGGGTGCAGGAGGTCCCGGGTTCAAATCCCGGATAGGCCCTTATGCTGGGGTCACACATTCACGTATCACGACGGCGTATGCCCACGTATGTGGATCGTGGGCATCATTGCGGTGAAATGACCTTGAACCGCTGGTAAACAGGACAAGGGCTAACGGA
The DNA here is from genome assembly GCF_015104395.2 of Macrobrachium nipponense. NCBI lineage: Eukaryota > Metazoa > Arthropoda > Malacostraca > Decapoda > Palaemonidae > Macrobrachium > Macrobrachium nipponense. Next base: position 66,938,908 of record NC_087213.1, on the reverse strand, counting down.
CGTAAAGCCAGCACCGTAAATTGCGCTGCAAATGTATGCGCAAAGAAAGCAAGGTCGGACGTCTACCTGGAACTTCCGCCGATAGTGTAATGTTCTATGTACGTCATATTCACGCCGTGACCACGCCCACTGTTGTGGGGCTGTAGGGTACAAAATGGCCGGCCTGTAAACAGAGCAGACTGTAAAGTGATGGAACATGTATGAGAGAATGTAAAAATATTGCATTATGAAAATCCAAGCTGTAATTTCACTTTGGTAGAATTCTGCATGTACTGTAAAATGTTGTATATTTTCAACAAATATAAAAAAAATTAAGTCAGACATTATAATACACATACCATTGGCAGTCCAAACATCTTGGGCTTCTTCTGACAGACGATGTGTGGCTTGTGGAAGTAGAATATGTTCAATATCCACTTCTCCCTGTCCGTCAGTCGTCCTCCGTGTTGCTGTCATCACTCTGTATCTCATCCAACTCCGACTCCTGTAGGTGGAAGATGACATTTCCTCGACTTGAGTGTCTGCAGGAGTGGCTTTAGGAGTCTTCTCCAGGCCGAAAGAAGGTCCTGCAAGATGTGACGTTGATGGTCCCTTCCTTGGTTGTTTTAGGAGGTTCGGCATCTTGAAGGGCGTTGTGGAGAGTACTTGGAGGAAACTGCTGGTCTCGGGAGACGGAAAAAACAGCTGACCGGAGGGTTGTTGTTGTTGTTGTATTGAGTGCCGACCTGACCTTTTATACCACGCTGCAGCGTTGCCATGTCGTACAGGGTTGTAAATGTGCGAATCGGTTTCCCCATAGGCTACAGCGCAATTAGGAGGCCCATGCCCTTCGCGGCGTAAAGAAGATAACGACGGCGAACAATGCAGGTAACCCTAGCGCTTACCCTGCAGTAGTCACCGTGGGTCCCACGAGCAATGCCTGGAGCTACATCAGGTGACATTTGGCGTGACCACCCACAACTTGTTTTGAACATTTCAAAACTGGAGCGGGCTACGGCGTCCTAGTGGGCGGAGCTTAGAGCCCGTACGACCCGTTACCGTACGTCTACGATTTGACGTATGTTTTACGTTACATTTACGGTTTACTGACGTAAGCTCTTGCCAATTACCAATTTCCGCTCATGCGTGGGTGTGCGTGCGTTGATACGTGAATGTGTGACCTTAGCATTAGTTATCCCATACAAATATTCCACATTACGTGGTTGACACATTACTTATTATATTAGAATTCTGGAAATAAGTTTACTTTCCATGGCCTGTTGGTCTAGGGGTATGATTCCTGCTTTGGGTGCAGGAGGTCCCGGGTTCAAATCCCGGACAGGCCCTTAGTTTTCCCATACAAATATTCCACATTACGTGGTTGACACATTACTTATTATATTGGAACTCTAGAAATACCTTTACATTCCATGGCCTGTAGGTCTAGGGGTATGATTCCTGCTTTGGGTGCAGGAGGTCCCGGCTTCAAGTCCCGGACAGGCCCTTAGTTTTCCCATACAAATATTCCACATTACGTGGTTGACACATTACTTATTATATTGGAACTCTGGAAATAACTTTACATTCCATGGCCTGTTGGTCTAGGGGTATGATTCCTGCTTTGGGTGCAGGAGGTCCCGGGTTCAAATCCCGGACAGGCCCATATTTTTCCCATACAAATATTCCACATTATGTGGTTGACACATTGCTTATTATACTGTAACTCTAGAAATACCTTCACATTCCATGGCCTGTTGGTCTAGGGGTATGATTCCTGCTTTGGGTGCAGGAGGTCCCGGGTTCAAATCCCGGACAGGCCCATATTTTTCCCATACAAATATTCCACATTATGTGGTTGACACATTGCTTATTATACTGTAACTCTAGAAATACCTTTACATTCCATGGCCTGTTGGTCTAGGGGTATGATTCCTGCTTTGGGTGCAGGAGGTCCCGGGTTCAAATCCCAGAAAGGCCCTTAGCTTTCCCATACAAATATTCCACATTATGTGGTTGACACGTTACTTATTATATTGGAACTCTGGAAATAACTTTACATTCCATGGCCTGTTGGTCTAGGGGTATGATTCCTGCTTTGGGTGCAGGAGGTCCCGGGTTCAAATCCCGGACAGGCCCTTAGTTTCCCATACAAATATTCCACATTACGTGGTTGACACATTACTTATTATATTGGAACTCTAGAAATACCTTTACATTCCATGGCCTGTTGGTCTAGGGGTATGATTCCTGCTTTGGGTGCAGGAGGTCCCGGGTTCAAATCCCGGACAGGCCCTTAGTATTCCCATACAAATATTCCACATTACGTGGTTGACACATTGCTTATTATACTGTAACTCTAGAAATACCTTTACATTCCATGGCCTGTTGGTCTAGGGGTATGATTCCTGCTTTGGGTGCAGGAGGTCCCGGGTTCAAATCCCGGACAGGCCCTTAGTATTCCCATACAAATATTCCACATTACTTGGTTGACACATTGCTTATTATACTGTAACTCTAGAAATACCTTTACATTCCATGGCCTGTTGGTCTAGGGGTATGATTCCTGCTTTGGGTGCAGGAGGTCCCGGGTTCAAATCCCGGACATGCCCATATTTTTCCCATACAAATATTCCACATTATGTGGTTGACACATTGCTTATTATACTGTAACTCTAGAAATACCTTTACATTCCATTGCCTGTTGGTCTAGGGGTATGATTCCTGCTTTGGGTGCAGAAGGTCCCGGGTTCAAATCCTGGAAAGGCCCTTAGCTTTCCCATACAAATATTCCACATTATGTGGATGACACATTACTTATTATATTGGAACTCTGGAAATAATTTTACATTCCATGGCCTGTTGGTCTAGGGGTATGATTCCTGCTTTGGGTGCAGGAGGTCCCGGGTTCAAATCCCGGACAGGCCCTTAGTATTCCCATACAAATAATTCACATTACGTGGGTTGACACATTTACTATTATATTGGAACTCTAGAAATACCTTTACATTCCATGGCCTTGTTTGGTCTAGGGGTATGATTCCTGCTTTGGGTGCAGGAGGTCCCGGGTTCAAATCCCGGACAGGCCCTTAGTATTCCCATACAAATATTCCACATTACGTGGTTGACACATTACCTATTATATTGGAACTCTAGAAATACCTTTACATTCCATGGCCTGTTGGTCTAGGGGTATGATTCCTGCTTTGGGTGCAGGAGGTCCCGGGTTCAAATCCCGGACAGGCCCTTAGTTTTCCCACACGAATAATACACATTACGTGGTTGACACATTAATTATTATATTGGAACTCTAGAAATACCTTTACATTCCATGGCCTGTTGGTCTAGGGGTATGATTCCTTCTTTGGGTGCAGGAGGTCCCGGGTTCAAATCCCGGACAGGCCCTTAATTTTCCCACAAAAATAATACACATTACGTGGTTGACACATTACTTATTACATTGGAACTCTAGAAATACCATAACATTCCAAGGCCTGTTGGTCTAGGGGTATGATTCCTGCTTTGGGTGCAGGAGGTCCCGGGTTCAAATCCCGGACAGGCCCATATTTTTCCCATACAAATATTCCACATTATGTGGTTGACACATTACTTATTATATTGGAACTCTGGAAATAACATTACATTACATGGCCTGTTGGTCTAGGGGTATGATTCCTGCTTTGGGTGCAGGAGGTCCCGGGTTCAAATCCCGGACAGGCCCTTAGTTTTCCAATACAAATGTTCCACATTATGTGTTTGAAACATTCCTTATAATAATGGAACTCTGACATTACATTCCATGGCCTGTTGGTCTAGGGGTATGATTCCTTCTTTGGGTGCAGGAGATCCCGGGTTCAAATCCCGCATAGTCCCTTAGTTTCTCCATAGAACTGGTCTACATTATGTGCCTGAAACATTACTTATAAGAATGGAACATTCAATGGCCTGTTGGTCAAGTGATATGATTCATGCTCTGGTTATAGTAGGACCAAGGTTCAGATCTCAAATAAGATCAATCTACTCAGCATAAAGTTAAGTATGTCTTAGTTTAACCAGACCACTGAGCTGATTAACAGCTCTCCTAGGGCTGGCCCGAAGGATTAGATATTTTTATGTGGCTAAGAACCAACTGGCCACCTAGCAACGGGTTCTACAGCTTATTGTGGGATCTGAACCACATAATATAGAGAAATGAATCTCTATCACCAGAAATAAATTCCTCTGATTCCATGTTGGCCAAGTCTACTCAGCATTAACTGGTTCTCATTATATGGGATGGAAACATAGCTTCTAATGACATACCAAGTGGGTATGATCCTTATTCTTTGTAACAACAGGGGAGAGATGACCTCGTGGTTAAATACTAGGTACGATGGATGTTTTTATAAAATGACACTTAAATTGTTTAAAATGATGCATTTATTCTCTATTAATCCAGCAAGTCCAAAGATCCACATTACACTTCTTTTCTTTTTCAGCACCCTATGGTAAGGCACCGTGTTAGCTAAAAGCCGATAATTGTCATGATTAAAAACCAACTATAAATTGAAATCCATTTAAATTTGAATTGTCGCTGCAACTCTCAAGGAATTAGCTATTTACTAGGCAGTTTCTTTAGTCACACTGATATACGACTTGGCTGTGTAACTGTCCATTACACAATTCAAGTAGAATTAAAACCTACTTCTAACAGATATATAAAAGGAAAACCTATATGCTGACAGGTAACTTATTAGCGAATAACCGTCTATTGTTAACTATGTGTTTTTAGTAATGCTATTGTTGTTCAGTGATACCATTAGGATTTGCTGACGACAACAAGGTTTACTGATGTTCAAAGAATTTAGCAATGTTTTCATACAAATACTGGGCCTTAACATAAATCTAGCAATATTCTGACAAAAGACCTTGAGGACTTTGACCTAATAAAAATGTTAGACATCATTCCATCAGCAGTTCTCTTAACTAGATTTATCTACGCCTGTCCAGCAATAATTCTAGCAATTATTAGTAGTTTGGTAAGCTTGCTCATATCTTTTCGTTTTGCATACAAATCATAAGGTTGATACAATTTTAAGATTTCTGATAAGCAAGGCTACACACCACCGCAACCATTATTCACTTACCTGCACATATATTTTACATTTGTGAAAGTCCTATAAAAGTTTCTGACCCCTTTTATTCATCGGCGGACCTCATTCTCGCTAGAGCTTAATTTCCATTCCATCAGATTCTTCATCTTATATCTGCCACTTAACCTCTCTGTTTTACATGTTGGCAAGGCAAGACGGGTCACTAGATAGCTTTGCTCCACCCACTCTGTATCTAGATTCACTGTGCAGTAGTAGGGAAAAAGACCCCCAATTCGGCTCACAGGCAATAAACTCCATAAGCTTGCCTTTATCTTAACCTCACGTATACTGACCATTAACGACTCCACGGGAAAACCACCAAATATTTCTTTCTAGTTCAGAAAAGAACCCCAAAATGGCTCATGAATAACTCTCCGGATAGGAGAACCGTGGTTTCGCTCGACCCCTTGAAAATACCCAACCCCATTTTCGCTCACGACATACTCTACGGATGAAAAAACCACCATTTCACGACCCCTTGAAAATACCCAACCCCATTTTGGCTCAAGATATACTATATGGATGAAAAAAAAACCACCATTTCACATAAATATGAATATGAGTGAAAAAGTTCCAAGTCCCTTAACCAAACCTAACCTAACCCACCGAGTGAAAAAATTCAAAGTCCCTTAACCTAACCTAACCAACCCTACCTATTGGCTCAAGATATACTCTACGGATGAAAAAACCCAATTTCACACAAATAAGAATATGAGGGAAAAAAATTCTAAGTCCCTGAACCTAATCTAACCTAACCTACATGAAATACCTAACCCCATTTAGGCTCAAGATATACCCTTCAGTCGATAAACCGCCATTTCGCATAAATATGAATAAGAGGGAAAAATTCTAAGTCTCTTAACCTAACATAACCTAACCCACATGAGTATATGAAAAATATGAATATGAGGAACAAATTCCAAGTCCCTTAACCTAACCTAACCCACACGAGTGAGTATATGAAAAGATATGAATACGAGTAAAATAAATTATAACTTCTTAACCTGACTTTCTTCATGACTCACAGCCAGGTGCACAACATGTCATATCACATGGCAGTATGAATGTGAAAATATTTCTAAATTCCATTCAAATTCAGATAACCAGCTGATAAGCACCCACAACAGTCACCGTTTCTCTGTGACTCAATGCCAGGTGCACAACATGTCATATCGCGACGGTACGCATTTACACGAGACACACAACACAACACGACTATCACAGCTCGATAATCCATCTCCATGTCCAGTGTCATACACATAAAACACACACACGACATACTGCTTTAGCGAAACCTCATACGAGGGTGATAAATAGATAATTGTAACCACCTGCACACACATGCACTGATAATTCCGCAGGTTTCGCTGATGTGAGTTAATAACAGACCTGATGTGAAAAACATTTACGATTGCTACCGCCGCTATGTAAGGTCAAACAGCAGCAGCAAGACCCACATCAGTTTGCCAACAGGCTGCTCTACTCCACATCATCTCTGCATGCAGACACAGGTAATTCCATCGGCAACAGCAGCGATGAAACTTCAAATGACAGTTCCATTGAAATTCCTTTGCTGTGCTATATATATACAGCACCGAAGGCTTGGACTAGCCAGAGGACTGCTGAGTCTGCAGTCAACGTTGAAAGAATAGGAGCGAACAGACCTGACCCAGGACGATCCTTAACAGGAGGTACAGCAAAGAGCACCAATCTGTAGGATGGTGAGAATAATTCTTTTTATTTAGAAGTATGTCGAGATGTGACTCGCTGTAAAAAAAAATGCACATTGTCACTGCCACATCTACATATAAAACAATCAGTTTATTTTTAGTAAATTCTCTACTTGTTATTCCTATTTTTCCAGGTTCCACCGTGAACGCTGTCACAGCTCTACTGAATGGGAAAAATGCAAGGGAAACATTGCTGAGAGGAGGTCACTGTCAGGTAGGAGGTGCCAAACAACAGCAGACGCTGCTTAACAGGGAAAGAGAGGAGGCCAACCGGAATGTGAGTACTATAACTTATTCAACCGCAGTAGGAACGCACATTGGCGTGACAATGGTGCTCAGAATTAACAGAATGCAGCTCGCCTGGGACGTCTTGCGAACACTCCTGGAGAGGGGTATAAATTTTGTCATATTATACCTGTGCATCATCATCACCAGGCAGAGAATGGTGGGTGGCAGTGTTACCACCCGTGAAACGGGTTATTTTTACGTTAATACGCCACCTGTGCTAACATTGGTGGACACAGTGTACGAATCGCTAGATGAAGCTATTGAATACAGGCTCAACTTAAGCGAGGGTTCGGGTTGGCGCATCACGTCGCTACACAGTGTACAAATCATCATCTTGCAGAGAGAAATGGTGAACATAGCAAGCTTTAAAGAGTATCCCGCAGGAGTCAGGGGCGACAGCCGAGTCATCAACATCGAATCTGGGTACAACTGCAGCATTACAGCGCTAGAAGTGTATGTGCTACGCAGAAAAAACCACACACCAGGTAAAAACCTCACCAGGGATGTGAAAA
>NC_087213.1:66903770-66926270 GCF_015104395.2 Macrobrachium nipponense | reverse complement strand
TTACATACATTCACAATAATTTAAACTATAAATTCATAGATAAGTTTGTATATACAGGCACACATCTTAGTGTGTGACATGTCTACTTAGACTGAGCCGATTTTTTTAGCAGGGGGAGGAAACATCAACTTCGCCCAAGAATTTGCGAGGGCAGTTATCGGACGCTGCTGCTGCTTAACCTCCAACTTGCCATTCACTCTCCGTCTTTTGGAACAACCTTTTATCTTGGGGAAGCAGTGTGAAGGAGTGGGGAGGTTGAAAGTCATAAGGTTGGGCGGAGGCTTTGGATGTGCTTGCCACAGCTGGTGGCGGCATCGGGGGTGCCAGGATCCCCTCATCTTCTTCTTAGTCAACTCCTTCAGCTCCCCCCGCTCATTCATTCACCAGGATCTGAGGGTGACAGTAAGCGAGGGATTTATAAGGGGTGATGTAATATTTCTTATCTTCTAAAGGACATAGAGCTACCTTCCTCTGTCAGGTGTGATACTTCGTTCCTCCCACCATCTGCAAATTGTGAACCATGGTTTAAGTGATCTCATTATTCTCAATTACATCTCGGTATTGGCTATGACTAATAGTCTTTTGGTGACATCTTTGAATTCCCTTTAAAGTATTACACCGACTGTTTTGCGTTTCATATGAATAAACTTTGGGTTTTACACCGATGTACTCTCTGATAAATTTGACACCTGTTTCAACTTTTGATGAGTCTGAGTTCCCCCTTGCACGTATCTTCATCTCTCTGCGAGTTTTGGGAAAGTTGCTCAAATCCAAATACGGTTTAAGTACATCCTTCAATTCGCGTGCGAGGTTGTCAGTCTCAAGGGAGAAAATCAAACTGTCAGTGTCGGTGTACAGGAGCTTAACTCTATCACCATACAGACTTTGAAGGACGTCATAACGGAACTTGTATATCATGTCCTTAGCCAGGTCCAGTATGCTGAACCCGACATAGATCGCGGATTCCGCTGTAACGGTCTCTCTGCAGTGATTCACAACGTATTGTTGATTGTTCAACCTTTCAAAGGACTTGTATGTGTGCGTAGACACATTTCTAAGTAGTAAGGGTTCATCGGTGATGACAACTGTCCTGGTTGAATAGTTCAAAGGGTTTTTAATGGTCACGCCAAAAAGACCGTTCATCAAGATTTTGATGGTGTTCCTCTTGTCAGGGTCTGATTCTTTCGCTCACCTCTCCGCATTCTTTGTGATGTATTCCCTTAAATAAAATCCTTGTATGAACTTGTATACTTTTCTTAAAACGTCGACTTCTAGACCGAGTCTTATTAATGCTTGCAATAGGGGAAGGCAAATTTAGTGGTGTGGCATTGGCAAGTGTGTTCCTAACAATTTGACATTTTTTTTAGGGAGCCTCACATTAAACTTTTCCAATAGGCTTTTAGTGTAAGGAGATAGATCCTGGAGGGTTACGTTCATGTGATGTATAGCTAGAGGGAACTCATCCATCCTGAGAGGGACATCATCCCTAACCTTCTTAGTATGGAGGAGGATGAAATAACCATGTTCTCCCTGCAAATTGATGGATATGATATCGCTGGCGGGTAAAACTCTCTAGTTTGGTGGAGGAGAGCTCCATTATTTCATTCAAAGGCATTTTTTATCTGCTCATCACTGTAGGATAAAGGCTGGTAAAATCGAATTACAGTACATATGATTGTCGGTCACCAACTTTAAATTGTGGGTTTAACTCGGGTTTGTTCGCTATGGCGTGCCTTTGGACTAGACTGCAGAAACCGCCTCTGATGTTGTTAGCGATAAGTTGGTAAGTTTCCCAATCAAAAATTAGGGGGAGGCATGCTCACGAAGTGTGGAGAAAAGCGTCTAGTGAGAGGGAAGTAGACATTAAATAGTAAACTGGGTCCAGTCCAAACTGTGTATAAGATGCCTTCCTCCAAGCTAAGTAAACATCCCCCAATAATCCCACGTCCATGAGAAGGTATAGATGGTGTAATCCAGTAAGTTAAAACAGTTTGCAGCATTCCACCCAGGGTATGCTTTTCCCTGTCAGTGAGGAATATAAACACACTTTAAAGCTTGCTGTGATCATGATTTCTCGCCGCGTGATGTTGATTTGTACACTGTGTAGAAACCTGATGCGTCAACCCTAACCCTCACTTAAGTTGAGCCTGTCTTCAACGTTGCTCGCCACGTATTCAATAGCTTCATCTAGTGATTCATACACTGTGTCCACCAATGTTAGCACAGGTGGCGTATTAACGTAAAAATAACCCGTTTCACAGGTGGTACCACTGCCACCCACCATTCTCTGCCTGGTGATGATGATGCACAGGTATAACATGGCAGAATTTATACCCCTCTCCCGGAGTGTTTGCAAGACGTCCTCGGCGAGCTGCGTTCTGTTAACTCTGACCACCATTGTGACATCAATGTGCGTTCCTACTGCGGTTGAATAAGTGATTGTACTCACAATTTGGTTGGCCTCCTCTCCTTCCCTGTTAAGCAGCGTCTGCTGTTGTTTGGCACCTCCTACTTGACAGTGACCTCCTGTCGGCAATGTTTCTCTTGCATTTTCCCCATTCGGTAGAGCTGTAACAGCGTTCACGGCGGAACCTGGAAAAAATAGGAATAAAAAGTAGAGAATTTACTAAAAATAATCTGATTTTTTTATATGTAAATGTGGCAGTGACAATGTGCATTTTTTTTTACAGCGAGTCACATCTCGACAAACTTCTAAATAAAAAGAATTATTCTCACCATCCTGCAGAGTGGCGCTCCTTGCTGTACCTCCTGTTAAGGATCGTCCTGGGACAGGTCTGTTCACTCCTCTTCTTTCAACGTTGACAGCAGAAGACTCAGCAGTCCTCTGGCTAGTCCAAGCCTTCGGTGCCGTATATATATATACCACAGCAAAGGAATTTCAATGGAGCCGTCATTCGTAGTTTCATCACCGCTGTTGGCGGTGGAATTACCCGTGTCTGCTTGTGGAGACGTTGTGGAGTAGAGCAACCTGTTGGCAAACTGATGTGGGTCTTGCTGCTACTGTTTGACCTTATATGCTGGTGGTAGCAATCGTAAATGTCTTTTCATATCAGGTCTCAGTTATTAACTCACATCAGCGAAACCTGCAGAATTATCAGTGCATGTGAGTGCAGGTGGTTACAATTGTCTATTTATTACCCAGGTATGAGGTTTCGCTAAAGCAGTATATTGTGTCGTGTGTGTGTGTGTGTGTTTGTGTTATGTGTATGACACTGAACACGGAGACGGATTATCGAACTGTGTAGGTCTGCCGTGTTGCGTGTCTCGTGTGAATGCGTACCATCACGATATGACATGAGCACCTGGCATTGAGTCACAGAGAAACGGTGACTGTTGTGGGTGCTTATCAGCTGGTTATCTGAATCTGAATGGAGTTTAGAAATCTTTTCGCATTCATACTATCACATGATATGACATGTTGTGCACCTGGCAGTGAGTATTGGAGAAAAGCAGTGACTGTGGTGGGTGCTTATCAGTTGCTCATCTGAATTTGAATCGAGTTTAGAAATCTTTTTGCAGTCATACTATCACGTGATATGACATGTTGTGCACCTGGCAGCGAGTCATGAAGAAAGTCAGGTTAAGGGAGTTATAATTTATTTTACTTGTATTCATATCTTTTCATATCCTCACTCATGTGGGTTAGGTTAGGTGAAGGGGCTTAGAATTTGTTCCTCATATTTATGTTTTCCATATACACATGTGGGTTGGGTTAGGTTAACCCTTTAACGCCGATTGGACGTATTAAACGTAGACGAAAATTCTGTCGGGTGCCGAACCGATGTATTATACGTCGACGCAAAATAGTTTTTTAAATTCGCAGAAAAATAGTTATAGGCCTACTAGGCGAAAACTTTTGAATCACACGCCTCAAGGGATGCTGGGAGCTCACGGATCAAGCTGTTGTTTTGTTTACAAGCATTACTCAGGTGCGCATGAGCGAAATGCCTCCTTCTCTAACCAACAAGCATCAGCGACGAGTCATCCAGTGGGGGGGTTTTGAGTGCGAAACCGTGCCCGAGCACGTGCGCGTGCACTGGCACATAGAATGTCGGAGCATCGCGCCAGCCAAGGTGAAGGTCAGTTGTCCAAGAGCAACGAGGGGTGGTTGGAGGACCCCACCCCACCTAACATGCACCCTTTCACGGCAGCACCTGGGCTCACCATACCTGTTCCTCTCACTGCTCTGGGGTTCATTCAGCTGTTCCTTACGCAGGAATTGCTGGAATACCTGGTAGCAGAGACGGCAGACTACGCTCTGCTCAATACTGCCGTGACGAACTACGGACGACATTGTCGTATCGCTGGCGGGGCTGCAACTTCGCCGACATGGTGCATTTTTTGGGCTCCACATTTTTTTTGGAATGATGCCTGCTGCCGACGTCAGGCAATATTGGAGGCGGAATTTTTTTTTAAGTACGCCCAATGTGCCCGGCGTTATGCCTCGTGATAGTTTCCTTGTGTTGGACAGGTATTTCAACGCCTTCAACCGAAGGGCCATACCCCGGAATAACCCTAATCGCCTCATTTTAGTCCGCCCAGTGTTGGAGTACATTCGTGAACGGTGCCAAATTCTCGTGGTTCCTGGCAAGTACATACCTTTCTTTGGATGAGGGGATGATACCTTACAAAGGACGCCTGAGCATAAAAGTGTACAACCCCAAGAAGCCGAAGAAATATGGTGTGAAATTGTTCTTTATTACGGAGTCCAACACTGGATACGTTGTGGACTTCTCGGTGTATTCCGGGGTCTTCTCCACACTGTGTGACACTGTGTTCAATCTTGTGGATCGTTTCCGTAACCAGGGATACCACCTGTTTATCCCTGGCCTGGCCCAAGAACTGTATGAAGCAGGTGTGCACGTCAGTGGTACCCTTCGGTTGGTGCGTAGGGTCCCGAATGTCCTCAAGAGGTTCTCTAGCCAGCTGCAACATCTGGCAAGAGGAGAGACAGAGTGGCGGCAGTAGGGAGCTGTCTTCGTTATCTGTTGGAAGGGGGTCCGACTCGTCCCCATGATTACGACGAGTCATGAACCCATCCAAGAAGAGGTCGTCCAGCGGAAGGAGACACGTCGGCCGAGTTATGTATGAGGAGTTTCGTGTCGAGTGGCCTACCGTCATTGGGCACTACAATAGGCACATGGGAGGAGTTGATCTCTTTGATAAACTCATCCAGTATTATCCCTTCACCAGGAGAACCAGGAGGTGGACACAGAAGCTCCTCAAATACATGCTTCAGTTGGCCCTCCAGAATGCCTAAATCATCTACTGTGGGCACTATAATCCAGATCTCCGGAGGTTGTCCCACATCCAGTTTCTCGAGGTAGCCAGGAATGCCCTCATCAACATTAATCCCGATGAGTGGCCTTCCATTACTGCCCCCCTGCCTCGAGCTCCAGATCTGCCCCTAAAGGAAAGAGCAGATGTTAGGAGGGCCAACTTCAGTCGTCCTGCTCCTGCCGCTGCTGCCGCCGCCCCTGCTGCCGCCGCCCCTGCTGCCGCCCCTGCTGCCGCCACCCTTCATGATCCCGCCCGCACTCAGATTCAGACTTCTCGTCGGATAGTGGACCCTGTGTGTTGGCTACAGCCAGGGGATCACACACTGGAGCTCCTACAAGGGCGCAGGCAGAATCGGTGCCGGGTGTGCCATATGAATGGCAGAAGGAGACACACCCGGTTCTTCTGTCGCACCTGCAATATAGCTCTTTGCAGGTTCGGGGAGTGTGACCGCAAGTACCACAGTGCGGTCATATATTGGAGTGCGCCTGCCCAAGGGACAACGGAGGGCGCAGAGGGCTGCCAAAGGGCGGCGACCCATCAGCAGTAAGGGTGCGCGTCTCCCTCCTCCACCTGTACCTCGTCATGACGAGAGGAAAATAATGCAAGACTCTTCAATGGAGGAAGGAGACAACTAGAATAGAACGAAGATTCAGGATTACAAGTGAGTATTCTGCATTAATTATATTTAGTTTTATATTTATTACAAGTTTTTATATATCTGTATTTATTGATGTGATATTTAATTTTATGCAAAAAGAAAAGTTTCACCTGCATTCCTTTTAGTTATGTATTCGTACCAGAATAATAAAAAAAAAATTTAATAAATACATACATATATATATACATATATTAATATTATATATATATATTAAGATATTATATATATATCGATATCTATATATATATATATATATATTGGTTTTTTGGGTAAGCAAAAAATATAAAATTCTAGTAATATTCAATGATTTACCTTTATTTTGAAACAAATTGGAAGTCTCTAGCACAGTATTTCGATTTATGGTGAATTTTTGAGAAAAAAAATTCTCCTTCCCTCCACGCTTGGTATCTGCCGCAAATCTCCGAAATGCTTACGTCAAATTGTCGTAATATTTGCAGAGTTTCATATTAGCCGTTATATAGAGTTTTATATATGAAAATGTGCGCAATTTCATACAGAATAAAAAAAAATAATTTATGGTCGTAGCTTTTATCATTTTTGAAATATTTGCATATAAATCACGATAAATGGAAAAAAATCGACGTTAAGTCAACTTTGACTCGACCGAAATGGTCAAAAAACACAATTGTAAGCTAAAACTCTTACAGTCTAGTCATATTCAACCATTTATCTTAATTTTGAAACAAATTGGAAGTCTCTAGCACAAAATTCCAATTTATTATGAATTTTTGACAAATAAATTTTCCTTCCCTCCGCACGCGGTATCTCCGCCGAAAATCTCCGAAATGCTTACGTCAAATTGTCGTAATATTTGCACCGTTTCATATTAGCCATTATATAGAATTGTATATATAAAAATGTGCGCAATTTCATGTAGAATACAAAAAAAATAAAATAACTCGTGGTCGTAGCTTTTATCATTTTAGAAATATTTGCATATAAATCACGATAAATAGAAAAAAATTGACGTTCGGTCAACTTTGACTCGACCGAAATGGGCGAAAAACGCAATTGTAAGCTAAAACTCTTACAGTCTAGCAATATTCCATCATTTATCTTAATTTTGAAATAAATTTGAAGTCTCTAGCACAGTATTTCGATTTATGGTGAATTTTTTAATAAAATATTTTCCTTCCCCCCACGCGCAGTGTCTTCGCCGCAGATCTCCGAAATGCTTACGTCACATTGTCGTAATATTTGCTCAGTTTCATATTAGCCGTTACATAGAGTTTTATATACGAAAATGTGCGCAATGTCAGTTAAAATACAACAAAAAATAATTGATGGTCGTAGCTTTTATCATTTTAGAAATATTTGCATATAAATCACGATAAATTTTAAAAAAATCGACATTCGGTCAATTTTAACTCGACCGAAATGGTCGACAAATGCAATTGTAAGCTAAAACTCTTGCAGTCTAGTAATATTCAATCATTTATCATCATTTTGAAACAAATTGGAAGTCTCTAGCACAATATTCCGATTTATGGTGCATTTTTGAAAAAAAAACATTTTTTATGTCCGCACATTACGAAATCATGCATCATTTTGTGATAATATTTTCTGTGTTTCTTTGATCGTTTTACAATGTGTTATATACCAAAATAATTGCAATTTAGTGTACAATACAACGAAAAAAATTAGCTTGTTAGCTTTAACCGTTTTGCTCACAGCGCGATTTGTATACAATTATATATGAAATTTTTTTTCGCACTGTCCTATATTCTAATATTTATATATGATAATGCTATTTTTTTTCATTTCTGATGGTTGCATACTAAACGTCAGGCAATGACATAATGAGCCACAAATGAACTCTTTAATCTTGAAAACTAAGCATGCTGTGATTTTTTTAAAAACTTTTTTTTCACTTCGGCGCTCACTCCTGAACCCCGCCGGCATACGGGAGATGATTTCTGAAATACCGCTTCGGCGTTTAAGGGTTAAGAGACTTAGAATTTTTTTCCCTCATATTCATATTTATGTGAAATGGCGGTTTTTTGTCCGAAGGGTATATCTTGAGCCAAAATGGGGTTGGGTATTTCACGTAGGTTAGGTTAGGTTAGGTTAGGTTAGGTTATGGGACTTAGAATTTTTTCCCTCACATTCATATGTGTGTGAAATGGGTTTTTTCATCCATAGAGTATATCTTGAGCTAATAGGTAGGGTTGGGTTGGGTTGGGTTAGACTAGTTAAGGGACTTATAATTATTTCACTCGATGGGTTTGGTTAGGTTAGGTTGGGTTAGGTTAAGGGACTTAGAATTTTTTCACCCATTTTCATATTTATGTGAAATGGTTTTTTTTCATCTGTATAGTATATCTTGAGCCAAAATAGGGTTGGGTATTTTCAAGGGGTCGTGAAATGGTGGTTTTTTCATCTGTATACTATATCTTGAGCCAAAATGGGGTAGGGTATTTTCAAGGGGTTGAGCTAAACCACGGTTCTCCTATCCAGAGAGTTATTCATGAGCCATTTTGGGGTTCTTTTCTGAACTAGAGTGAAATATTTGGTGGTTTTCCAGTGGGGTCATTAATGGTACGTGAGGTTAAGATAAGGTAAGCTTATGGGGTTTATCGCCTGTGAACCGAATTGGGGGTCGGATGTTGAGGTTGAGCCGAAATGGGGACTTTTTCCCTACTCGCAGTCATGTATAATTTTGAATGATCAATCTCCAGTTACTGTATAAACAGCCTTCAACTTAAAACGACAAATCCTACATACTGGAGAGAGGGAGAAAGAATGGGGGGATTATACTTATTTAAAAGAGAGAGAGAGAGAGAGGAGAGAGAGAGAGATAGGAGAGAGAGAGAGATAGAGAGAGATAGAGAGAGAGAGAGAGAGAGAGGAGAGAGAGAGAGAGAGAGAGAGGTTACTAATAAAATAATGTCAAGATTTATTCAAACATCTAAAATGCAATAATGCATCCATGAATGATGTGAAATTCCAGTGGATGCATATGTAAATGGTTTCTTGTCAATTCAATCTTTCAATCGGGGGGCTGGGGGTCAGATTTACCAGGGGAGAGGGAGGGGGGATTTCTTAGCCGCCCCATGTGCCAACCAACTTGGCTCGTTCGTCTTCAGATCCATTCTCATGCAGCCATTTGCTTGATAGGTCAATCCCAACACCGGAAACAGTTTATAAACTTTACATGATGATTAAAGACAGGTTGCTCATCATATTTCATGAGCCGTTGGTCTTAGTAGGGTATGATTCCTGCTTTGGGTGCAGGATGTCCTGGGTTCAATTCATGTTAAGCCAGTGAATTAGGGGAACCCATCACCATTACGAAGACGAAAAACAACCTTCTGGTGTTATATGGTAATCAAGTTCCATCTCATTCCATGGCATCTTGTGATGGTGCTATGAATCATCCCAGATGAAGAAGGTCCGAATTCAAGTCCGGAACGGACCAGTGAATTTGGAATAAAAAATTATATTCATCTTATGACAGTAGGTGTTCCTGGATTAGGAATCTTTAGAAATGAATCTTGAGGTTTGAATCTTGGAAGGCTCATTAGTTCACAAATTCAAATCCAATAGCCCTGAATTAAGTAACAGTCAAAACATCATCACCAGGGAGTAACTGATGTCGAGTGCCATTAAATTCCATAGCCTATTGTTTAATGTTCTTGTAGAAATAGTTTTCCTCACATTAGTCCAGTAAAAATATGACCTGATCCCCCATCACCCCCAAAAAATTGCAATAAATTGTTTTATTGCATTAATTTGTTGTTTCATGTGTAAATAACCATATAACAAAAGTTTACCAAAATTGGGTTACGGAAAATGGGTCAAAATGGCGTTGTGGTTGATGGCCGCCTCTGCCACTAGAAACACCTAATATTCTGGTTAGGAAGGCAGTTAGCTCTTACGTACTTTGATAAGTGGTAATTTCAGTGAACAGGTGACTTTACAAATGTATAAATAACGTTTACCCCATTATTCAAGGCTTATAAGATGTTTATAGATGCAGTCATAGTCAAATTTTTTGGTACACGCACTCATTTAGTTTATTGCTTTCATTCAGCCACTCCACCTTTGAGATATTACTAATATTAATTTCTGTTTTTATATCAGAGCATGAGAAAATGGCTAGTCGAGGAAATTGTCATTTATGTGGCTGTGAGATAGACGATGAGACTATGGTGATTGGTGAAAAGGGAGCTGAAGGAATCAACAAGGCCACCATTGACAGAGACGACAGTATTGTGGTAGTTGCTAGTACCAAAGTGCATAAAAGATCCAGTGAGCTATATTAACAAGAAGCAAATTGAATTGTTCAAGAAAGCCAAGCTATAACCACTCAAAAGGAGTGCACGTGTTTCTGTTCGACCTTTTAACAACAAATCACAAAGGTTATTCTGTGGCAGAGATAATAAAATCACCCTGTAGTGCCGATTTTCATGAATTCAGCTGTGTCAAAACAGATTCATTTGTGGAGACAATCCTCTCACAGTGTGAGGATCGTAATGATGAATGGGCACTCACTGTTCGTGGTAGAATTGAGTATTTTGGAAAGGATCTTCATGCTGCTGATTGTGTGTACCATCGGTCATGTGACATCAATTTTCGCACAAAACGGGCCATTCCTTTGCATTATAAAGATGGTCCACTTGAAAAGAAGCCGCAAAATGTTGGAAGACCAAAGTACTCATCAGAATGTGTTCGTTCTTAGGCAAAATGATGAAGAGCAACTGACAGTGGATGATCTTGCTAAGAAAATGGCAGAATATCTGGTTCAGCCAGATTCTGTGGCCTATGGCAACCAGTACCTAAAATCAAAACTGGTAAAGCATTACGGGGAATCTATATTCATTGCTGAGCAAGAGGGGTTACATGATATTGTAACGTTTCGTGAGAAAACTAGTAGTATTCCGAGACTATTTTAGCTTCCCAAAAAATGATGAAGAGGCTCAGAAAAGAGCCATCATACAGACTGCGGCTAAACTGATTAAGAGCGACATTAAGTCAATGATCACACCTTCACTCGACCAATATCCTGATATTTCGGCCTAGAACTATAATCTGAGATAGAATACATTTCATCAAGCTTGCAATGCTTGCTCCAACATTTATTTGTTGGAAAAGACACTTGCAGAAAGGTGGCAAATATTGGACATGCAAATATTGGACAATCTATTGTACAAGCTGTGCGCCCTAAGGCTTTGATAATACCACTGATGGAAGGACCTACACCTCCAGTGCCAACAACTATGCAGCATTCACAGTGAAACACTGGTAAGGCTACGGTAGTCTTCGATGGTTACAGTGGTGGTCCAAGTACAAAGGACAGTACACACCAGCAACGAAGACAAAATCATGATGGTCATAAGGTGAATATCAGAGGATGTCGTGTGATACATGCTATGGGAGATGCTGACTTGGACATTGTGAGGACAGCAGTATCAAAGTCATCTGAAAAAACTACCATGCTCATAGACGAGGACACAGATTTGTATGTGCTACTGCTTCATTACACATCTCCCAGTGAAGGTAAAAAGCTCTGCTTCAGGTCAGATAAAGGGAGTCCTACTGTAGTGTATGACATAAAGGTCAAAAAGCAAGTTCTTGGTAACGAGATCTGTCAAAGTTTGCTGTTTCTGCATGCATTCACAGGATGCGAAACCACTTCCAGGATATTTAGAACTGAAAGCAGTCTGCTCTGCAAAAGCTGATTAAAGGTGATCCAATCCTGCAAAGATGTGCAAAGGTCTTTATTACACCTGGACAAGACATGGATGTTATTGTGCAAAGGTCTTTATTACACCTGGACAAGACATGGATGTTCACGTAGACTCTTGGTGAGCACTCATGGTGGCTCTGGTTCAATGGCAAACCTGAGGACAACCTATTTGCTGTCAGATATAACCGTCTTCGCAAAAAAGTGAGTGTGGCAAAAAGCTTTGTGATACCTGAACAACTGCCTCCAACATCTTCAACTACAAAGTATCATTCTCTGAGAAGTTATCTACAGGTCATGCAATGGATGGGGCAAGGGTGATGATATGGACGTCACTCAATGGGGGTGGAGCCTACAAACCAACAAACTAGCATCAGCGATGACTGACAATGCACCTACAACAGAAACACTCCTGAAAATGATTTATTGCAGCTGTTCTGGTGTTTGTAACCCACACCGTTGTACTTGTCGAAAGCATGGGCGGCTAGACTGTTCTCATGCAAGTGGTCAATGCCAAAATGGCCATTGTTACAACATGCATCATGATTCAGTATCAGATGATGAAGGGGAAATGTGAAATATGGAGATATGACGCATTAGTCGCCATATTTGTATGATGTCATTTTGACCCATTTCCGGTACCCCAATTTTGGTAACCTTTTGTTGCATTATGTCCACACATAAAAGAATAAATCAACACCATAAAACAATTTCTTGCAATTTTTTTAGGGTTGTTGCCTACTTTGACTAGATTACATAGGAAGCCTACTTTCATAAAACGATTTGCAGTCACAAAACACTCCAAGGAATGTTGCTCTAGGTCTAGGAGAACGATTCATGCTGTGATTCAAGTAGTCTCATGTTGAAAATCAGCACGTGGTCTTCAAACTTGTAATTAATTTGATCCTTATTAACTGGAAAAATAGCTATTTATGATAATGTTGTCCAATACAATTCAATTCCATGTTTCAATATTGAAATTCCAGAGGCAAAGTCTAACCATAACGTGTCATATTCATAAACAGAGATCGTTTTCTTACAAAAACTGATTTGTAGTCCTATAATATTCCACGGTCTAGCGATACGATTTCAACTTTGGGTCAGGAGATACCACTTAAAATACCAAACAAGCCCATAAACACTTAATAGGACTAGTCCTCATGGCAAAGAATGGCTTTCATATGCTGAAAAATGAAGTTCAATCCAGTCACTTTCCATGGCTTGTTGCTCAAGGGAGATGCTATAATTTTTTAAAGTTTTCATCACAAGGGAAGACCACCCAGTTTAGGTCAACTGTTCAGTCATCCAAATTTCCCATTACTTAAAAGTCCAGCGATATGATTCACGGTTTGGGTGGGGGAGGCCCAGGTTCAAATATCAAACAGGCCAATAGCTTTCTCATACTTAAGGTACTCGTTACGTAATACTATGCCTTATTTAATATCGAGTGACGTCCAGTTCCATCGCATTTCATGACCTGTAGGTCTAGGGTTATGATTCTCGCTTCGGGTGCACAAATTCAAATAGGCTCATAACATTTTAACAGAAATAGTCCTCATTACCTAGGAAGACTACTACTTGTCTCATCATAAATGATGTCCAGCTCTATTGGTCTGTGGCTATGATTCCTGCCTGATTGCAGGATATCTTCATTTAAAAAAAAAATCATAACCTATCTATCTAAATAGTTTTCATGATATAGGACTTGTCCCTAGATATTCCTTATTTCATTTATGCAGTTCCATGAGATTCCAATGCTTTTTTTCTATGGGTATCCATAACTTTCTTACAGAAAAGTCCTCATCAAATAGGGGCAATGCTCCTTATTTCATATAACTTCATAAATGATGTTTAGTTTCATCCCATTATATGGCCAGATGGTCCAGGTGCATGATTCTTGCTCTGGGTACTGTACTGTAGGTCACAGGTTCAAATCCTATACAGGTCCAGAACTTCCAGGCAGAAATGACCCTCTTTATAATATAAGACCACACCTTATTACATTATTATAAATTGTTACGTCCATGATATACAATAAGCATGACTCCAGCTTTTGACTGAATAAGGTCCTGGTTTAACATTCCACGGCCAGCCGTTCTTGGGATATGATCCCAACTTTGGGAGCAGAAGGTTAGCGGGCTCAAATTGACCCAACTTTATTCACTCGGATTAATTCTGTAATACGGATTAAGTTTTATGGCAATTTATACAGTATGCCAGAAATTCTGGCTGAATGCATCCTCTACAACAAATGAAAGTAAGCTGTGTTTGAAAATAAAATATATAAAATAAATAAGTGTCCCATGGAAATCCTCGTCCATATACACACGTCGTCAAACCTGAAAAGGTAAAGATTTTTTCTTAACTTTTCTTTTTTGGGTCATAATATATAAACCTATAATTCAGTACATATAGACCCCATATAAACTTCCAGCAGTTAATAACAGTTCCCAACATATTTATCACGGCTCAAAAGAACCGTTACTATGGTTACAAGACATACAGGTAGAGAGAGAGAGAGAGAGAGAGAGAGAGAGAGAGATTTCTCATTATATCCTCGTATTGCTCTCCCAGATAACAAGGAATTAACTACAGTCTTTGATCTTCATATAAATCAAACAGAACACGTGTATAGAGTATTTGTGAATTAATACCGAGCATAAAAAATGTCACATGTAAGTTAATGACGAAACTATCATAAGTACGCACGTGTTAGAGATCTTTGGACTCTTGATGGCTTAATATAATTCCTTTTTCCTGAAGCAAGTCAATTCGACAGAAAGGGATGTATTTGTGGTTGAATATTTGAAAAGAGTCTCATATATATATATATATATATATATATATATATATATATATATATAATATATATATATATATATATATATATATATATATATATATATTATATATACGTGTGTGTAACCGAATCACGAAAATTTGGAAAGTGATGATTATATAAAGGTAATAGCTACGAAGGAAGGTAAAACGAAGCAGTTCTCCTTCGTTTCACTTTCCTTCGTAGCTTTTACCTTTCTTACTTCACCACGTTATTTCTGAATCAGTCAGTGCACATAAAGCTTTATTTACGAAATCCAGAGACGCCGAGATTAAAATGGAACATGAAATCGCAGATTCAAGAATGCTTTTATTGATTCTCGTTGCATTCATGTTGAATTTCACAGCAGCAATTACGTCTACGGAAGGTGGTTTACTTTATGTAGTGGCTCGTGAACTAAAAACCTGTCAAAAAATGCAATGCTTAGTAGAAGCGGCGTCAGTTTGTGTATATCAATCGATAAATTAATTAACGGCGCAAAAAGAGTTAAAATGTAACGTTCGCTTATTAGTGGACATAAGGAAAAATTTTGATTAAGTCATGGGTGGAAGACTTTGATAGACTTACGAAATAGAATAGAGGGTAATCTAGAGAGGGGGGACAGACGAATAAGAGAATAATAATAATGAGAGAGAGAGAGAGAGAGAAGAGAGAGAGAGAGAGAGAGAGGAGAGAGAGAGCCTTGCAAGGCACATCATCACCGTGTTAAAAATACTTTCCGTCCTCGTCGAACTCATTTCGAAGTAATGGATATGAAAAACCCATTAGGCCGAGAGCCAACAGTGACGTTTGAAACCTGTTGTTGCACGGCTTCATCTTCGTGTTCAACTGGGGGAATAATAATAATAATAATAATGAGAGAGAGAGAGAGAGAGAGAGAGAGAGAGAGAGAGAGAGAGAGGTGGTACTAGTAGTCAACCGCTTGAAAGGACGACGATAAAAATGGTACTTGCAAAGGAAATATGTATAGAGAGGCAGCTTAGAGGTTGGAGTGTTTTTTTCTTTTTAGTTCATCACATGTAAAGTTTTTATTTTTTGTTTTATATACTTGTCGAAAGCCTTGCCGTTTCAGATAGTAAAGCTGCTGTAGCGCAATAAAAAAAAAATAATAATAAATAACACAAATAGTCGAGAAAAACACTCCTCTTACGATATGCTATTTCAAAGACGATAAAGAACTACATCTAGAGAAAGATCTACCATGTTAACATGTCAGTTGGGCTAGCACAGTAATTTTTAAACGGGTGGTTCAGTAATTTCCAGGGGAACCGAGAGCACTATGAAAATTAAATAATCTCTTATTTCGTTATTCTTTTAACAAGAGTGAAGAACTAATATTCAGAAGTTTATGGAAAAATGCAAAAGTATCGCCTTAGAACGTTAGTTTCTAATGCAATCGACTACTTTTGTTAGACTAGTTGGGCTGACCCTGTTCTGTAATTATTTACCTCCCTCCCTCCCTATCCTTCGAAACACAACCACCCTCCACCCTCCACTCTCTCTCTCTCTCTCTCTCTCTCTCTCTCTCTCTCTCTCTCTCTCTCTCTTCCCCTTTAAATCTTGGAGGGAATTGTACTCATAGATGCAAAAGGGGTCTTGAGGGAAGGACCATCTTTAGAAGGGGCGTGGTAAAAAGTTTAAGAACCACTGGACCACAGAAATAAAAATCTCCCAGACTACAATCCACCCACCCACCTGAGGTTCTGTTACGTACCAGTCGTTACAGGATATCAAAAAATATATCATGATTAATGTTCGTGAGCCATTCTATAACTCACGAAGCGGAAGAGGGAATGTTCAGAAAATAGAGATGGATTGCTGGGTCTGACGTCAATGACATATGGCATAGATAGCGCAACGTACCGTGTAATTTTGAAGAAAGAACAATAAAGCGAGGTAAGAGTAGCTGCGTATTATTGTTTCACACACACAAACACTTGTGTGTGTGTGTGTGTGTGTCTAAATGCAAAAGACTACAAGGAAAAACAAAACACAAGGTATTACTACTGATCCCTCGGTTTTATTTACAAATTCATGAGAACTGTTAGTCTGTTACACGGTGATAAGAAATTACACACACACACACACACACACACACATATATATAAATATTATATATATATATATATATATATACTATATATATACATCTATATATATATATATATATTATACATATACTATATAGTATATATATATATATATATATATATAATATACATATATATATATATATTAGATATATATATTATTATCAATATTACATATATGTGTATCTATATATATATTATATGTATATATATTGTATAATATATAATATATATATATATATTATATAATAATATATATTAAGATGAAAACACAACACGGACGAACATACAGAAGGTTTAAAATCCAGACTGTTAACATCTCGAAAGGATAAGAGTACAGGAGATTTTCTCATCGTAGAGGATGAGTGTGTCATTTACAGACTTTCATTTTTTGTCCTCCGAAAACAAGCAGTTTATGGCTGCGTTATTTTTTATCAGAAAATCGATAGGCACTTCATTTTCTTGTCATCTGGCCCAAACTGATTATACTCCCCAAAAATCAGTATATTTTACCTCTTTCTTATTAACTAAATGGATCAAATTTACTCATTCTTAGACTGAAATTTTGCTCATCAAAATTTTCTTTGATGCACCTTTATCATTTTTGAGTCGCAACTAACTTTTTAGTGTCTGTCCAATTAATAAAATGAGTATTTTGCTCTATAAAGAACAAAACTCACCGTTATCCTGTACTCTGCCTATACATATTTTTTATGCAATTCTATTTTCTCTCCCCATCCAATAACATTCCAGACTCACCAACATATAATTTGTCACATTCTCACATGGGGCTTTGCTAAACATATCCTTTGCCAGTGTCAGGAAAGTAACTTTATGACTGCTGATCTCACTGAAATGTAATTCTTAAATGGAACACTAACACAGTAGACCTTGAGCAAACTGCATATTATTTTTGTACTTTTCTATCGCTATGATTACAGGCCTTTTTTTTGCCGTTCTTCATTTTTTGTCTAACAATCAATATCAGGCGATCTCAACTTCTTAAAGAAGTGAATACTTTGTGGCCAAAAAAGAATGCACGAGCCCAATGCACGTATGCATAATCAGAATTTGACCCCATTAGGCATTTACCTCCATGTATCTGACATTCACTTGAGTAGGTTGTAATTATTTTTTATCTTCACAGTAATGTTATCAATGATGCCAAGTCAACTGACCTACAAAACAAATAGTGTACACATTTTTTATCCCAGGGCAAATACAAATAATGAGCAGAGGAGTCTCCAGATTCAATAAGCAAATATGGAGAGATGCTGCTTGAAGGGTATTCAGTCCAGGGTCGATGGAGCGAGTACTTCAAGTTTCTTTAATGTGGGAAATAAATGAAGACAGCTAGAGCTGCATAATGCAGGAGCTGGAGAGGTTGCTACTGTAAGCTTGAGAATGCTTATTGAAGCTACTGTTGGGATGCAAAGAGGGCAAGTCAGTAGTAGGCGTAAAGATCAGGTATTGATGGCAGAAGGGAAAAAGGTCACGAACTGATGGTCACAAGGTACTTGCAGATCTACGGTATTGCAAGGCACGAATGAGCAGTGTAAGAAAGAGCCCTGGAGTGTCTATGAAAACCAAGGTGGGAATATAGAATATATGAAGGGATTCTTGAGCCAAATTACCTTTATGAAAGTGAAGTGTGGATGTTATGTGAGGGTGAAAGAAATAAGGCTGAAGCTATGTAACAATTATTTGCTGTGTATAAACAAATGAAAGGTTAAGATGCGAGGAGAACTGGTAGAAATCTATCTATCTACATATATATATATATATATATATATATATATATATATATATATATATATATATGTGTGTGTGTGTGTGTGTGTGTGTGTGTGTGTGTGTGTGTGTGTATTACAGGGAATATGTGAAATCAGGGCTTTCATGATATCCCAAGGGAATATGTGAAATGACCAATTCGCATAGGAACATTTGAACCCAGAGGACTAGTACTAAAAACAGTGATCCATCTACACTGTTTCTCCGTGTTTAGTACTAGCCCTTTGGGAGTCAAATGTATTTCGCCGTGTTTAGTACTAGCCCGTGGGGGATCAACTATCCCAAACTGCGTTTGATCCCCCAGGGGCATTGCACTACATACAGTGGAAAACAATTTTGATTCCCAAGGGACTAGTACCAAACACAGCGAAAGTGTACTAAATGAATCACTGTTTCACCGAATATAGTACTAGCTCTCTGGGATCAAATGTTCCTCAGCGAATTAGTTATTTCACATAATGACCTAGGGATTTCGTGAAATCCCTAGATTTCACATATTCCCTGTAACATTATTATATATTATATATAATATAATCATATATAATATATAATAATATATTACTTAAAACACGTATATTATATATTATATATTAATAATATAATATAATATAAAATAACACAATACATATAATATACATAATAAGTATATGGCATATAATACACACACTAGAAGGAGAGAGATGGGAGAGTAGAGAGAGAGAGAGAGAGAGAGTAGCAAATTCCAGTTGGAACATTTAATCAAATTGTTTAGCTATCGAAAAATAAACGGCAAGTTGTACTATCGCTGTTTCTAAATCTAGCGCTTGGTCACATTGTTTTTTTTCTTTTTTTTCTTTTTTTTCTTTTTTTTTTTTTTTTTTTTTTTTTTTTTTTTCTTTTCCTTTTTCTTTTGTCTTCCTCTAATCTTCTTAAGGGTTGGTTGAATGAAGACGTTGTCGATCGTGTCCGAAATCCATCCTCCTTTTGAGATGTTCATTACCTGCCTCTCTTTTATTAAGGCCGATTCCATCATTTGACTCTTGTACCGACAGTTGCTGCTATAAATTACACGTGACAAATTCCAGTTTATTCTATGGTTATGTTCATTTATATGGTTGAAAATAGCCGAGTTCTGTTGTCCATACCTAACTGACCGTTTGTGTTGTATTAATCTCTGGGGAAGGGATTTACCTGTAAATCCGATGTAAGATTGGTCACAGTCCTGGCATGGGATTTCGTATACCCCAGAGTCCTTTGGAGATGTCTTTTGTTGGACGTTAATCAGGTTTGGCTAAGGTATATATAATATATATATACGTGTATATATATATATATACATATATATATATATATATATATATATACACGTATATATATATATATAACATATAAATAAATATATACACATACATATATATACATATAGTATATGCATATATATACACACACTAGAGAGAGAGAGAGAGAGAGAGAGAGAGAGAGAGAGAGAGAGAGAGAGTAAATTCCAGTGGAACATTTAATCAAATTGTTTAGCTATCGAAAAATAAACGGCAAGTTGTACTATCGCTGTTTCTAAATCTAGCGCTTGGTCTATACGCGGGTGTCCGTCTCAAATTATCAGCTTGCCTCTAATCAAACAGGACTTCACAAGTTTTTACGCAATGCTCATATAATTCATTTAAGCACTCAAAACATCTATCGCTGCTTTAAAATATTCAATTTAATATCGAATGATGTTTACGCGGTGACCCGTATGCGGCGCCGACTTCAATAAAGGTTTCGTGATTTCGAAATACCACTTCAAACACGCCTTATTCACTTGTATACCTTTAAAAATTCTCGTTTAATTATGTTACTAATAGATAATCTTATCTTCAAGATGAAAAAGTTTCCCAAATTCATTACATCTTTTTTCATATAAGAAAAGTGGAAGTAACTTCAATGATGTCAACGGCATCTTTCCCCAGTGAATAATTACACGTTGTTCATTTCCCGACGTCAAAACAAGACACTGTAACTATTACTCGGTTGAGTTACGGTGTTATATTAGTGGCCTGTTGGTCTAGGGGTATGATTCTCGCTTCGGGTGCGAGAGGTCCCGGGTTCAATTCCCGGACAGGCCCATAGATTATGTTTAATTTGGATATTTACAATCAAAATGATTTATAATTACTCTAAACAGATGTGCGGTTGACTGGCAACATGTTAGCCTAAAGGTATGATCACTGCTTTATACTCAACGGACCCCAGTTCACGTCCGAGTACGAGACCCTTTTTGGAATAAGATTACAGTGGGGACAAAAAATAAAAAACTTTTGATGAAAATGAATGTCAACTCGTACCAACTCTTATGATCTAATCGTCCTAACAGGTAGAATGAATCCGAATCCAAGTAAATTCAAATAAGTTAATCCTAAAAACAGGTAGAATGAATCCGGACCCAAGCAAACCAATATTAGCTACAAGCAAACTTATACAAGTTAATTGTACTGAGAGGTAGAATGAAACCGAATCCAACCAAACTCACATGAGCAAATTGTACCAGGAGGTAGAATGAAACTGAATCCAAGCAAACTCATATGAGCTAATCATACCAGGAGGTAGAATGAAGCCGAAACCAGGCAAACTCATATGAGCTAATCATACAAAGAGGTAGAATGAATCAGAATCCAAGCAAAGTAATATGAGCAAATCGAACCAAAAGGTAGAATGAACCTGAATCCAAGCAAACTTAGGAGAGGTAAAATGAATACGTATCTAAGTAAACTCATGTGAGCTAATTGAACCAAGAGGTAGAATGATTCCGAATCCAAGCAAATTGACATTAGCTAATTGTACCAAGAGGTAGAATGAATCCGAATCCAAGCAAACTCATATGAGCTAATTGTACCAAGAGGTAGAATGAAAACGAATCCAAGCAAACTCATATGAGCTAATTGTACCGAGGTAGAATGAATCCAAATCCAAGCAAACTCTTATGAGCTAATCATACAGAAGTAGAATGAATCCAAATCCAAGCAAACTATTATGAGCTAATCATACAGAAGTAGAATGAATCCAAATCCAAGCAAACTCTTATGAGCTAATCATACAGAAGTAGAATTAATCCAAATCCAAGCAAACTCTTATGAGCTAATCATACAGAAGTAGAATTAATCCAAATCCAAGCAAACTCTTATGAGCTAATCATACAGAAGTAGAATTAATCCAAATCCAAGCAAACTATTATGAGCTAATCATACAGAAGTAGAATTAATCCAAATCCAAGCAAACTATTATGAGCTAATCATACAGAAGTAGAATGAATTCAAAGCCAAGCAAACTCAGATGATAAATGATAACAAAGGAGTGAAGGTGAAATAATGCTTTTGGAAGCCCAAATCTAAGCTTTGATGGGTTTGAGGATCGTGGAAGGTCAGTTGTGATAGGCAAATAGAATGCCAAGGTATTTGGTAGAACATAGATGGCGTTGGCAGACAGTAAATTCTTGGTGGAAATGAGAATGGGGACCCGTGTATAAATGTTTTTGACAAGCGGCCCTTTTGTTGGAAGTAGAGGAGCCAAAGAAAATGTTATGTAAATATACTTAGGAAACAGATTTTGGGTAGGAAAGAAGTTTGTTAGATAGTGTTAGTGCAGAGTAGATGGAAGAGGAAATTGATGAATGTGACGGCGAGGAGGTGAGGGCCTGGAAGTATTTCTAATCTTGATGTTGAAGTGAGAGTTAAAGTAGATGGAAGTTCGAGTTAGAGAGGAAGGGTTGATAATGTACTTGTATAGATGATTCAGACACGTGTGTTTGATTAGAAGGAAATTAGAGGAAAAGGAAAGGAGAATATCACAACTGCCCTATATAAAGACACAGAAGTTGAAGTGTTGTGTAGTATGTGTTCATATAAGATAGGAGAGACTGTAAGAATTATAGGGTCATAACATTAAAAAATATCCCATCGGCAGTTTATTACCACTGTAATACTGACAGATGGATTAACTTGGAAAGAACACAGTAGGTTTAGATAAGGGAGAGGGTTTGCGGATCCAGCATTTTATAAGAGCTATGAGACAAATTTAAAAGCAATAGGAAAAAACTTCATCTAACTGACCTTCCACGATCCTCAAACCCATCAAAGCATAG
>NC_087213.1:66893959-66903270 GCF_015104395.2 Macrobrachium nipponense | reverse complement strand
AGAGACAGAGAGACCGAGAGAAAGAGAGAGAGAGGTGGGAGGTGGGCGGCAGTTTCCATAGTACTAAACATCTCTCTGGAAACCCTCAGATATTTCAACGTTTAAGAAAAAGTTATCTTTAAAGTCTTAAGTAAGAAAATACCTTCACACACACACCTACTAGCAAAGACATGTCTGTATGTAAAATAAAGCGACGCCCAATTAACCTTGTTACCTTCTAAACCCGTGAAGGAGCCATTTCTGCCGCCGTTTCAGGAGGAAGGAACGACTAGCTCCACTTTGGTTCGAGGAATTCGTTAATCTCCTCTTCGGGTTCTATAGCGCCGACGTTATTGTCTTTACTGCCTCTTTTCGCGCCGTCCTTCGTGGACACGACGGCTTCCAAGCCTCCCTCCGTGCTTCTGTTGTGCTCAGACTTCTTCCGAAGGTGTAACCAGTAGCAACGGCAGCATGTGAAGCCCATGAGACAGTAGCAGATCGTGAAAATAGCAGTGGCAATGAAGATGTAACTGTCGTTCTCGGAAATGAAGGTCATTTCATCGTCTGAAACATCACCGCCATCACCGGTCGTCATGTTCGTGGTGTTAGCGAACGACCCAAGTCTGTTCATGTCGTCCATGATGTCAATTTCCTCCGTCATTTTTGCGCGATTGGTCCGCTACCTCTCGGTATCTACTTCAAAACTTTTATTATTTATAATATATTTGCGCGGTGCCGTTTGCTATACATGCACTGGAAGTGATTGTACTGTATGTGCAAACTGGATTCTGTCTTACTCACGCTTAAAGTATTTCCTAAACACACTTTTTTTTAAATCACACGGGGAAGTTGTGGAGGCCCTTTTGGTGTCGTCGTCTTTTCATGGTTTCACTGAGAGCGTGAAGGGCCGACACCGGTTGGCACTACTGCTCTACCTCGAGGGAAGCAACTCACTGAGGGAAGAGTGCCGGAGCCCGATGGAGCAATGGTGGTAGTCAGTCTCTCTCTCTCTCTCTCTCGTCCTTCGACACTCCTCTGCGCAAACGCCCCGAAAGATAATTCAAGTTTTCAAACTTACTTTCGCAGAGATCAGCGCAGAATGCTGGTGATGGCATGCTAACACTCTCGGGCTAATAAAAAATAATCGAAAAATCTCCTTGTCGTTGTTCTATTTCTGTTTATTGGATATACGAGAGAGAGAGAGAGAGAGAGAGAGAGAGAGAGAGAGAGAGAGAGAGAGAGAGAGAAAGTGTTTTTGGGGTGGGTGGGGTAGGGGGGTGATCGTGAGAAGTTTTTATAAGCATTACTGAAAGAGGGCACCGACTACGCACCTTTAATGTCAGCTTCTATGGGACCTAGTTATCGGAGAAGGTACAACATCAGTCGCTCTATTTTAATGGCCCTCTCTACCACACACTCTTGGTTCACTTAAAGGTGATTGTCAGCTAGCTGGCTGTTTCACTAACGAGCAAGAAAAAGCATTCCACATTGTATCACTCGCGTTTTCAGTGTTTTCATTCATAATGTAGGGGAAATGCGTCAAATGATTCTCTCTCTCTCTCTCTCTCTCTCTCTCTCTCTCTCTCTCTCTCTCTCGTTAATTAATTGCTATTTTTCCACGATTTACTCAGGAATACTTATGCGACCAGCGTCTTTTGGAAGATGAGATAAACACATGGATGTGTCACACAATAAGAAAACGAAGATAATCATTCGGCCTAATGACTCCTCTATAGTCTCGAGATGGCTTAATTAGATAGACGAGCATACTTATCCACGAACCGTAGGGGAACCGGGGGGACCACAAAATTACTGAGCATAACTTGTTTACTTGTAAATATTGACGTAGTATTTTACTTAACACTCGAGTGCTTTCAGTCCCTACCTGTGGCCCTTTCGCAAGAGATGTGTAGCGCCTCAGTGGCGTGATCGGTATGGTATTGGCCTGTCACCTCGGTGGCCGCGAGTTCGATTCTCGGACATTCCACTGAGGGGTGAGAGATGTGTATTTCTGGCGATAGAAGTTCACTCTCGACGTTGTTTGGAAGTCACGTTGCTGAATAACCACCGGTTCATTGTAACGTAAAAAAAAAAAAAAAAAAAAAAAATCAAGAGATGCGTAGGTTGTCTTGAATAAGGGCCATAAATAGGGCCTGAAAGCACTCGAGTGTTAGGTGAAGTACTGTGTAAATACTCAAGTAAATAAGTTATACTCGGTAATTTTGTGGGTCTTTTTTTTTTTTCCATCTTCAGAAGAAAAGTGAAGGAAGCTTTTGTTTGGAACGGGCATTGTTCTAGCACGTCGGTGGAATAGGGGGAAGGAGGACGTAGGGTTTCCCCATTCACAATGTGGGATTTTCTTTAATGTCATTGTTACAGTTCTCGTTGTTACTCGTGCCGCTAATATCACCATCATTGTGATTTGTAAAAGAACGGTGATATAACTGGTGATCAGGGGCAGATTTAAGGGGTTGGGGGGGGGGAGGGGAGGATAGGATGAGGGAACCTATTCACTTGCCCCTCCCTCCACTGATATGAATAATAGAACATTTTTTTCTTTCAATAAATCTATATTAGTACCAAAAAATTTGCTTAGTCATTGATTATTTCAACAACAGCGCAACTATTACTATTGTGTGCATACATACACACACATATACATGTACCGTATATGTATACGTTACATGTATATATATACATATACATATATATATATATATATATATATATATATAAAGGTTTTTTTGCCACGAAGGAAAAAATGAAAAAGCGAGATAGCCAAGTACTTTCGGTCCTGTTCGGACCCTTTACTGAGGCAAACTGATTTTACAGAGAACAACTTAGTCAAAAGAAAGCTTAATATACAAACTGACACTACAAAATTAGCAAGCAATAAGGGCGATTTTCACTCTACAGAAGGGAGGAGTCGCCTGAGGGAAGCCACACCTTGAAGGATACACACAGTAAACAAGTGATTTTCCCAGAAAACAGTACAATTTGAAAAAACACGGGAGCATATACAATTTAATATCATGAATTTTTACCCAAATTTCCCCCCCCCCAAAAAAAAACAAACATTATTATTAATGAAAAGACAAAAGAAAATATAAATATATATATATCGAGCAAGAGAAAGAGGGAGAGAAAATATCGAAACTGAGAGAGAGAGAGAGAGATAATAACTATATACATGTGGGACTAATTTATTAGTAGTTCATTTGTTTTAAGGTCCTTCATAAACATCTTACAAATATATGGGTCCAAATGGTACATTCCCAGACTAAGATTTAGGTTGTTTTTATTAGTGATTTGTATAATTGCCGATTCCAGTAAATTTCTTGAAACATATTCATTAGATCTAGCAATTACCGAGGTATCACCCCAATTAATACAATGAGATTTTTCACTCAGATGGATAAACAGTGCATTTGAAGTCTGGGCTGTTCTAACTGATTACATATGCTGCTTAACCCGTACACATAAATTTTTACTTGACTGACCAACGTAAAACGATGGGCAATCCTTTCAAGGAATTTTGTAAATGTTGATGTTATTTGTTACGGAACTATTCTTAATCAGCATATCTTTAATGGTATTGTTATAAGATAACACTACATTAACATTAAACGATTTAAATATTGATTTTATGGTTTCAAATCCACGAAAATAAGGTAAGCTAAGTACATTTTTAGGCATTTCTTTTTCATTAATAGCAACATTATAAAACTTTTTGTGAGCTTTTTGATAACATAAATCAATTAAATGAGGTGGGTAGCAGAGATCGTTCCCTATCTTTTTTATGTATTCTATTTCTTGGTCCAGATATTGTGGACTCGTGATACGCAAAGCGCATAGGAACATAGAAGAAAAAATTAAAATTTTAATATTAAATACTGAATTTGCATTGGAAAGATTCTCTATGTATTAATACATCTAGGAAAGGGATGACATTGTTATTTTCAATTTCAACAGTGAATTTTATGGATGGCACTAAATTATTCAATTTAGACAGTAAATCATTTACATCGATACCACCAGGTAAGACTACGAAGATATCATCGACATATCGGTACCATTTTAAGGGGATAAGTGTGATATTCGGGAGATGTTGTCTCTCAAAAAATTCCATATATAAGTTTGAAAGGAGAGGTGATAAAGGGTTACCCATGGCCATACCAAATATTTGTTGGTAATATTCTCCATTAAAAATAAATCTGCAATCGCAAATACATAACTTAATTAAGGAAATTATGTGACTAACGGACATAGGCAATTCATGCAGTACAAGTTCATTACTTAAATATTCTAGCACAGAGTCAATAGGGACTTTAGTAAACAAAGAACATACATCAAAACTGACAAAAGTATCGCTAGGGTTTAGTACAATGTTATTTAATTTTTCCACAAGATCAAGAGAATTCCGGATGTGTGAATTAAATACAGTTCCTAGTAGCGGGGATAACAGTTTAGTAAGATATTTAGATAGATTATAAGCAATTGATCTTACAGTACTGATAATTGGGCGCATAGGTTTGTTTTCCTTATGAGTTTTGACTAGGCCATATAAATAAGGTAATGAGGGACACTTTACAGTTAACTTACACAAAAGTTGTTTTTTATCTTTAAGAATTTGTTTGATATTAATATTAAAGTTTTTTATTACTTGGTCCAACGGATTTTTTGCGAGTTTTTTGTAAGTTATTTCATCCTCTAGTAAAGTATGCATGCGTGATATGTAGTCAGTTTTGTCAAGAAGCACTAAACTATTGGATTTATCAGCCTTGGTAATGTGTAAGCTATTATCATTCTTCAATTCTTTTAAACTTTTTCTGTAGCGAGCGGGGAAGTTATTTTCATGATAGGCATGCGTAGCACTATATGTCATGCCTTTGATAATGTTTAAATGATTTTGTGGTAGGTCACAGTATTTTTCAAACTTATGTAGAGATGTCGTTATTGATAAAGCTGAGGGTTTGTTACAAATGAAGAAAGACAACCCAAAGCCTAATGCGCGCACTGCATTATCACTTATTTGTTTGCTCGATAAATTCACCACACAATCACTTCTAGCATTATTGGTCCAATCACTGTCGTTGATAAGGTTGTTTAATTTTCTGTCCAGTTGGACCAAGTAATAAAAAACTTTGATATTAAACAAATTCTTAAAGATAAAAAAGAACTTTTGTGTCAGTTAACTGTAAAGTGTCCCTCATTACCTTATTTATATGGCCTAGTCAAAACTCATAAGGAAAACAAACCTATGCGCCCAATTATTAGTACTGTAGGATCAATTGGGAATGTACATTTGGACCCATATATTTGTAAGATGTTTATGAAGGACCTTAAAATAAATGAACAACTAATAAATTAGTCCCACATGTATATAGTTATTATTTCTTTCTCTCTCTCTCTCTCTCTTCTCTCATCTCTCTCTCTCTCTCCTCGCTCGCTCTCTCTCTCGTCTCTCTCTCTCTCTCTCTCTCTGTTTCGATATTTTCTCTCCCCTCTTTCTCTTGCTCGATATATATATATATATATATATATATATATATATATATATATATATTTATATTTTCTTTCGTCTTTTCATTAATAATAATTTTTTGGGGGGGGGAAAATTTGTGTAAAAATTCATGATATTAAATTGTATATGCTCCTGTGTTTTTTCAAATTGTACTGTTTTCTGGGAAAATAACTTGTTTACTGCGTGTATCCTTCAAGGTGTGGCTTCCCTCAGGCGACTCCTCCCTTCTGTAGAGTGAAAATCGCCCTTATTGCTTGCTAATTTTGTAGTGTCAGTTTGTATATTAAGCTTTCTTTTGACTATGTTGTTCTCTGTAAAATCAGTTTGCCTCAGTAAAGGGTCCGACAGGACCGAAAGTACTTGGCTATCTCGCTTTTTAATTTTTCCTTCGTGGCAAAAAACCTTTATTTATACATAGCATCACGTTTTATATACTTCGTGATCAAGTTATTCATATATATATATATATATATATATATATATTGTGACGAAGTGCCAAGTATCTGGTTACTACACTTACCATTCATTAACTGATACCTCACAAAAGCCAGACACCTGAACCTTCATCACACGTATTAAACGACTGAATACTTTAAAGGCAACAGTGATCCCTTAACAACTTACCAGTATTGCAGAAAATCAGACTAAGTTCATCAAAACAGGTGTGAGGTAATCTTGTAAGTAATTAAATTAATCAAAGGACATCATTCCATCAAAACTTTAAAAGTCTAAGTATTTCCCTGATTTCAGAAGTCTAAGTACTTCCCTGGTTCTAAGTCACTTCAAGTAAATTGAAGGAAAACAGATTAATTACCACTCTATGTTTCTACCTAACATCAATATAATCATAATTCAATGCAAATATACTGGTGTAAGATAAAGAAAACACTTATAAAAATTTTAAATAGAAAAATTTATTATTAAACTCAAAATTTATAAGTGAAATTCACAATATCAGGGAAAATTACTGTTACTTGAAAACAAAGTAAAGTTTAATTAATTTTTGAATCAAATTAAGTAAAATTAAATCAAAATTAATTTATCACAAAATTCAAGAAAATTAATTCACAAGTGCTAAACAACAATAAAACTTGAAAAGAATTCTAAGTAAATGCAAATTAATTCACAATGTGAATTTTAATTAATTGCAAATGATAAGCAAGAAAATAACTTAAGTCAATTAAATTGTGAATGCAAATGAAAATATAAAATAAAAAGGCACACTTCAATAAGAAAATGAACAAATGCACAAAAATGAAACAAACACAAAACACAAAAATTTGCAATGAGTAAAAGTGTAAATCTTTTCACTCAAAACATTGTAACTATTAGTTTTTACCAAACCACTGTTCCTATCCGTTATTAATTGTTATCTAACCACTGTTCCCATCAGTTATTAATTGTTATCTAACCACTGTTCCCATCAGTTATTAGTTGCAACTAATAAAAATATAACACACTTTACCTTTTTGGTATACCAACTTCTTTCTTTGCTGCAGGCTTGTTTCACTTTACCAAACCCAGGCACCGTTACGAAACAATGTTTGTCCAGATTCCACAAAAACATTATTCAACACTAGATAAACTAAGAAATATCAAATAGGAAATTCTCAAGTTACGAGTGACCATTCAAATAAGTACGAAATCGTTACGTTACTTTAAGATCAAAAGTGCTATGCGATGGAGAGAGAGAGAGAGAGAGAGAGAGAGAGAGATATGTGAATGGTTTGAGAATCTATGCCCGAATGAAAAAACTTCTCCCTTTACGGAAGCTGGACAGGGGGGAGACAAAACGTTTTGAGACAATAATGCTTCCAGAAGCTTCGAAATCTTACGCAACTTTACATACAAAATGTGTAATCTGCACGTGGCTTTGACAAAGTCATACGGCGAAAACGCGAAGACTCGAGCTCGCTTATCAAACGTGTTGACAGATCAGGAAAGCAAACGGAGATCTCAGAGTTCCTCTAATTTCACAGTGCTGACATAATAGGGAAACAATCGTAGTTTCCAATGGACAAAGAAATTCTCTCTCTTTCTACATTCTACATTATATATATATTCTTTTACATTATGTTATGCAAAATCTGAACTCACATTTAAAACATCCTATCTCTAAGCTATCTAGGAATCTGAAAAAATGTTGCACAATTATACATAACATTTTATACATTCTAAGAGGGGATATATGCATTTTGAAAGTAGCAATATATATATATATATATATATATATATATATATATTAGGGCTGGTGCCTTGTTTAATAAGGTGCCCTATGAGGTAATGTTAGACTTGCGATAATCTTACGCTAAGTCGGTTGGTATTGCACTTCCATATTCAATGGAGTGTCTTGGGGTTTGTAGATCACTTACGAAGTTGGTATTATCTTCTTTGGTTATGACGACGATGTGTTAAACTCATGATGATTCGGTGATGAGGTGAGGTTCTAGTCGAAAACACGAAGTGTAAAAATACATATATTCTTCTGAAGTTACATGGTGAAGATCAGGTATGATTGTACATGTCTTCTAATGACGATAGCTTGATCGCTTCTGCCAATGATGATGGCTAATTCTATTTTCTCTACATGATAAAGCTTAGGTAAAGAGGTAAAGGTCTTCTAATGACGATAGCTAACTCTATTCTGTCCGTTCTACATCTCGGTTACAAGTCATAAAGGAGCAGACAGTAGCTCGAACATACGAACATACAATCAGATGACATAGTTACATACGAACATACAATCAGATGACATAGTTACTAATCACATAGGCCGCTTGAGCTATAGGTCACGGTGTTTGTCTCAAGCAGGAAGCTTGGACTAAAGTTTATAAACAATTGAATGACTACAGGTGACGGCATGTTATCTTAGCCTACTTTGTTGTATACGTCATCTTTACCGTCTCTAGTCTGATCACATTCCTGCAAGCAATCTGGTTGACCTCTTTAGTTTTTAGTCTTTTATATATATGGACTAACATTCCATATTTTTATTATGTAAACACTTACATATATATATATATATATATATATATATATATATATATATATATATGTATATATATGTGTGTGTGTGTGTGTGTGTGTGTGTGTGTGTGTGTGTGTGTGTGTGTGTGGTGTGTGTGTGTATTGCAAACGAAGTAGGGGAAGGAAGAGAAGATGTTGGATTAACGAGCTAAGAAAATTTGTGGGTATAGAATAGAAAGACTTTAAACAGAAAGGAGTGAAGGACATGTCTGAGGCCTTTGTCCTTCAGTAGACTAGCAACGGCTGATAATGATTGATATATATATATATATATATATATATATATATATATATATATATATATATATATATATAGATATATATATATATAGATATTAGATATATATATATATAGATATATATATATATATATATATATATATATATATATATATATATATCTCTATATTTAATATATCTTATCATCTATTATCTAATATTATCTCTATATTCTATATCTTATATATATATTATAATATATCTATCTATATATCTATATATATATTCTATATATATATATATATATTTATATATATTATATATACTAATATTAATTAATTCTATATAGATATTATATATATATATATATTATATATTAATATTATATATATCATATGGTATATATATATATATATATATATATAGATATGTTAAGGTGAAAGAGGGCTATAATTAATATGCTTAATGTACCATTATAATGTGATGTGCAGACTGATCATTTTTAACTTCCCATGGAGACAGAGTCCGAAGCGACGACCTAAGAAAGCTGATACATCATTTC
>NC_087213.1:66878959-66888959 GCF_015104395.2 Macrobrachium nipponense | reverse complement strand
CTAGGGGTCATCTCACCGGTCGCGTTTGTATTGTGCCGACGAGATTTACGCGTTTTTACGAAGAATTTCGAGTTCCTTTTGTTCCCATTATGGAGTGGTGAGTGTTAAACTATTGTTTTGAAGGAGTGGGTTTTTGTTTAAATATTTCTGGGTTATGGGATTGGTTCAAGAGGTCAATAATTTTTCTTGTCTTTGCCCATAGTGACGTGTTTTCTTTATTTGCACGTGTTTATAATAGACGTATGCATTCGTCTTTGTTTAAAACATAGGAGTGTATTTTTCTATGCATGGGAACTGTGCTTAGATAAGCATTTTATTTGGCCTTAGAGGACACAGAGCGGCCACAATTTTACGGGCTCAGCATATTGCAAGGGGAGTATGGCCTGCCTCGGGGGATAGTAGCATGGAAGGTACCACTAGCCTCCCTCGAGAGATAGTGCAGGGGAGGGCATTGCGAGATGGGTACTTGTGTATGCCTCGGGCTGTTCTGCCGCTCGACTGAGGGGTTGTTCTGGGGGGGGTGGGGGGGGAGAAATTTTTTTTCTCAGTGTGGGGTGAACTCCCCCTTTTCCTTTTTTTTTTTTTCCTTTGTGTTGGGAGATGGGTCTGGCCTTGACATTGAATGCTAAGATGTCAGCTGATTGATAAGTTGATGAAGTGAAATGCCCGTAGAGTCTTTTTTTAAGAAAAGATATTTTTTTTTCTCTCTTGGACGAAGAGAAAAGGAAATAAAAAGAGATTTTTCTTTTCCGTGAATGAGGGGAAAAGTAATTAACATGCACGGGATGTGTTATATGTTTCTTTGTGCCTTGAAAGACACAAATATAAGGGGGATACACAGATTATTTTTTTATTGTGTTGGAGAAATTACTTTGAAATGCCGAAGATTGGTGTTG
The DNA here is from genome assembly GCF_015104395.2 of Macrobrachium nipponense. Classification (NCBI taxonomy): domain Eukaryota; kingdom Metazoa; phylum Arthropoda; class Malacostraca; order Decapoda; family Palaemonidae; genus Macrobrachium; species Macrobrachium nipponense. Next base: position 66,888,063 of record NC_087213.1, on the reverse strand, counting down.
TATCTGTGTTGTGTGGCAATGGTGTTATGTCATGGTGTTGCATGCTGGAGAAATTGTATGTCATAAGATTCAGCATTACTGTTGTATGCTATTTGAATTTCACCCTTACTTGAGATTATTGCTATGGAGAGTTATTATTATTATTATTAATAATTATTGTACTTGAGATGTGTCACGGGAGGTTTGCTTAAGTATAATTATCATTACGGGAGAATTGTTTTACGAGAGATTTGAGATATTTCATGGGAGATTATTCAATAATTATTACAGATAATTGTTCAGGGATAATTATTACAATGAATTAATGGGAGAGATCTTGTCTTAGTTATTTGTTGAGTTCTTGTAACTTTGGAGAATATTTTCAGTGATTCACGGGGATGAGTTTGCTGAATCTTGATGAATCTGACTGAATCTTGGTGAATTGTGTGAAATTTGCTGAACTTTTGGAGAATGGACAAGCATTAACCTTGGTGATAATTTTTGTACTGATACTGATGATTTTGATGATAGCAATTGTTTTGGTGATTTTGTGATAATGATATTTCTGATACTGATTTTTTATATACTAATACGTGGGTGCCGTAATGCTGTCAAGGGAGGTGAAATCTTTTGTGATTATGGGAAGAACTAACAACACATTATTTTAGTTTTTTTTTCTTTTTTTGATGTGTTCAGCAGATAACTGCTTGACATCTGGTGAGTTACGGGAGATAGTTAATGGTGCCGTTGATTTTTCTTTTCTCCTTTTTTGAAAGTTAGCCATAGCTGACACAAGTTTTTTACCATGGGTGAATTTGAATTCATTTTTTCTCTCCAGTTGGTGTGGATATTTTTTAATGTCTCAGTTCATGACTTAGAGTCATTGTTCGGGAACGTGTTCGTGTTTTAGCTATTTGATGCTATAGAGTAATATAGGGGAGAATTTTTTGCACGTTTTGAATGCATACGTAATGGCACTACATTTTTTTCTCTGGATATTTGTGTTCCAGAAATTGTGAGTTTTCTTGCACAATACATTAGTTGTATTTGTGACAACTTTGTGAGAGATAGGAAACTTGGTTAAGTTTTCTAGTGGCTTATGTCGTAGTGCATAGGGAGAAGTCTTTGCTAAGACACTGTGAATTTGGAGTTCTGTTATAATGACTTGTGGCACATTGGTGGTTTTTTCTAGAACTTTCTAGACAGTTTTATTTGCCGAGTTTTTGCCCTTTTTTAGCAGTTATGCTAAATGGAGAGAGTTTTTATAGTTTTGACTATAACATTGAGTTATTCTCTGGAGAATTGAGATATAATTGAGATATATTATTTTGGGGAGATAATTGGAGGTATATATTATTTTGGAGTTATATTTGAGATATAATATATGGGAGATATATTTTTTTGGCCATTTTTGATATTTGCCAATAGTGGTATGAGCTATGTTTAGTTCAATTATTTTGCAGCCATCTCTGTTGCAAATGGAGACACATATTTGGAGATTATGGGGCAATATTTGTGAGTGTGTGAGTTAGTTGCCTTGAGTGCACATTTTTTTGGAGATATATATTTATTTGGAACCTTGTTTTGTTCCACACGGAGTTATTGGGGAAATAGAGGTAAATATTTTGTATTTGCCGAAATAGAGGTGATTATTCTCTATTCTTGGAGTGGTGTTTTTTTTACGACATTGGGGCTTATTTGGAGAAATAAGGAGAATAATATAAGGGGGTTGGTTATTAACCAAATGGAGGAAATATTTTTATAACCGGAGTGGTGTTATTATTGATATGATGTCTCATAATGGAGTTGGAATTAATCTTGGGCGGGTGACCTTTTTTTTTGTGGTCATGGAGTTTTTTTGAGCAAAGAGGAGATTTCTGAGGTTCTCTTTTTTGGTTTCGTGTCTATTTAGAGGCGAATGGCATTACTGCATTACGAGTCATTTGGAGATGTGTGTGCATTTTTTATGTTCACAAGTGTGTTATTCTTGGAGAAATATAATTTGGGAAAAGTCATGTTGAGAGAATAAGTCTTCGAGACAAATTTTTGAACACATTAGTCATATCCTGGAGTTAATTCTGTGAAATGTGTCAGTTATAGACCTTTTTTTTCTTGAGAATCATGGATTTCCAAACTTATGTGGCCCCTGACTAGACAATTTTTTATGCTGTTGTTTGAGCATGCGTCCGCAGTCGATTTTTCTGCTGCACAGGCGATGTGATGAGCGTGTGCTGATTCTTTTCTTCTGATGGTGACAGATCAGAATTTTTGCAATATCTGGAAATGTTGGCTATAGCATTTCACGAAAGTGCATGTGTGAGAGTTTGCTTTCTGGCAAATTCCATAACTTTACATGGAGCATTTCTGGGGATAAACGCGGGAGTTATGCATATTATACATGTGTTATGTATTTTGGGATTGGGGAAATCTACTTGTGATTATCTTTTTTTTATTGTTTTTCTTCCTTTTCCTATGAGAGATATGATTTGGGGATTGAGCTTAAATAACATTTCTTTTTTGGACGGGAGATTTGATTTTACCGGGAGGTGTGATTTTTCGAGGGTTATTGTTTACGTAAATGGGAGTTTGACATTAAGTCTCATTGTGATTAATTATTGAGCAGTAAAGGGGTTTTTGCTGTTAAAAGTTGGAGATTTTTGCTGATTTTGTGAGTTGCTGTAATATCAGAGCATTGCGAGAACATTTTTGGGTCTGGGTGTTACGTGATTCTTTTCTTTCTTGGGCTTATTGCGAATTTTTTCTTTTTTTCCTCTTGTGAGCACATTAGAGTTCGAAATGTGAGTGCAGAATTCCGTGGAGTTGCTGTGATTTCTGAGTTGTGTGTGTGCTGATGTGTGAGTTTGGAGAATTGAGTTGGAGAACTTGATGTTTTTTTGTTTTTTTTAGAGAGTTGCGATAATGACTTATCATTTTGGTAGTCATGTTGAGGGAGTTAATTGGGAGACGTTCAGTTAGTATTTCTGACCTTTTTGAGATCATTGTTTGATAGAAGTAGTATGTTTGGGTTAATTTTCTTAGATTGACCAGAGACTTGACTGACATACTAACACACACCCGCCAAAAGTCGTTCCCCGACACCAGCAAGACGTCCACCAGCCGTGAAGAGAGGTTGCTGCCATGTTGTCCAGGGTGATTACAAGTATTTCCATGATGGGTGATCGCGAGAATTCTACAGCGTGTTTTTTGGGGATCTACAGAAAGCCGTGAGAGTCTTCTACGATGAGGGAGGCATTCCGTCTTCCTACAGTTGCTACAGCATGTGCTATAAGCTGTTGCTGTCAGTTCAGCTACTTGCAGACAAGCGAAGAGGGATATTCAAGAATCCTAATGCAGAAAATATGAGAGAAAATGCGTCTTGTGTTATTGGGAGATTAAAGCGTGATAAGACTTTATTTTATAATGCCAGAGACGTGCAGTTTTACTTATTTTATTTTAAGCTGGCCAGTGTTTTGTATACGCAATTTTGCTACGCGGGGGCTAGCATATAGGTGCGAGGCCGAGCAATCTGTAAGACATAGGGTTTTGATTAATAATATATTGTTCGTGCATTCTCTGTAACCTGTGGAATGTGGAGGACAGGGGCAGAGTAACGACCTGAGGGTTAGCTTGATGAATGAGATTCTAGGGGTGGCGTGAGATAAAAGTGCTTAGTTCAGGAAGTCAATGTACGACAGTTTATGAACTCTTCCCAAAGTGCCTTTGTGAAACTAGATGCAGCTAGAACCGCGAGGCACTAGCGAACTGTGCATTCGTATGTGCGTGTGCGCCTCTTTCTGTTAAAAGCGTTCATACCCAAACCTATGGGAGGGATTTTGACAGAGGGCTTCGAGTCATAGGAAAACAAAGAATCGTGGCATTCGCCGGGGGATTTTTTTGTTTTTGTTTTTTTTTGACATAGTGTTTAGTGCCCGGTTGGGAAATGGGTAAGTGTTACCTTTACTTTAGGCCAAAGGGATGGCTTGTTTGATATCTTGTAAGATGTTCCATTTTATTAACTTTGTCTTTAAACTTGTGTGTGTACTTACCGGGATGTGTTCTGTATCTTTGGCAGACGGATCTGGATTTCGGTGGGACAGAGTTCCCAGGGAGAGGTGTGGACTTTTTGGGTGACTTGACAATGTTAGTCTGTAAGACTGGGTTACTTAGTTAATTGATTTCGTTATTATTGTAAATAAACGTTATGTTATGATGCAACTCTCTCATTTTCATTACCTGTTAGAATGAAGAGAAAGAGGTGGAGAGAGAGAGAGAGAGAGAGAGAGATGGGGTGATTGCCGGGAGAGAGAGAGAGAGAGAGAGAGAGAGAGAGAGAGAAGCCGTGTGTGTGTAATGGAGTTATGGGGTCTGCCTTCCGTTTCGTGTCCACGCTTACCTTATGAATACATGGGGTTTTCCCCCATGTTTATATATATATGATATACTATATAATATATTTACATATATATACACACATATACATATATATATATATATATATATATATAATTATATAATATATATATATATATATATAAATGTGTGTGTATATATATATATTCCTAAGTTGTCCCCCTATGAATTGGATTTTTAGGATGTGCCATATATGGTGCATATATATGTATGCATATTATATGGTTATATATATATGTATAATATATATATATATATATATATATATATATGTGTGTGTGTATATATATAAATATATATATACATATATATATACATATATATATATATAAATATATATATATCATATATATATATTAAATATATATATATTATATATATATACATATATATACATATACTATACATACTATATATATTATATATATATATATATATATATATATATATATTCCTAAGTTGTCCCCCTATGAATGATTTTTAGATCCGCTACTGCTGTTGAAGCCGACGTGCTAGTTGGTTGTGGCAATGATATTCCACTTATTTTATTTATTATTATTATTTTTTTTTTTTGCTAACTGAAACTATCGTGCTTTTCTTATGGATTTTGACTGTGCAACCTGTGCTATGTTGGATACAGTTTCAAAATTGGCCTGATGGGATTACGAAAACTACCTATACCAAATACCAATGCCCCACCCACCTCCCCTTCCCCATCATTCTTACAGAAGCAGGTAAAAAATAAAGCTCTCCTACCCAAGAACAAAATACCAAATAAATAAATAAGAAAAACTGAATGCATTTTCTCCTAATTTTCAGTATATTCACTTGGAGTTTATAGGCACTTGGTTGGGATATTTACTTTTGTCCATCAATTAAATTTTTATGAGAAGGCACTTGGTTAGATTTACTTCTGTCCATTAATAAAATTTTTATGAGAAATCTTGGTTGTACAATTTATAATTCTGTTTAGAACGGCCGAAGTCTGTTTGACTTTTGTTAAATAATAAATCTACATTAAAACTAATTTCTTCAGGTGTTCAGGATCTTCAAGTATCATCGTTAGTTTTCGGAAGTTATACGGTGAAGATTCTTCTTCTTAATGCTATGGCCACGGTTTTTCGGGTTAAGTTGTTATTGTTTTCTTATTTCGTGTACTTGATATATTTTCTTCATGACATAACTGCCACTTGGGATTTAGTAATTGAAGTGCCATCTCCATGATACAGTTTTCAGAGGTGCCAAAACTTAGGCACTGGCCTCAGAAACATGTCAGAGTACGTCCATTCCATTTCGTAATCAGATTATTAGTTGACTCCCTCAGTTCGAATGTCTGCAGCCTTCTTGGATCTTTATCCTCCAGATAAAATTGTCGAAATTATTGTTTTTGTTTTTCTGACCTGCTAACGAACAATCTGATTCTGACCGCCACTTATAAACTATAATATTTGATTGTTATGTCCGAGTCTTAGGAATGAGTGAGACCTGAGCCCTGTTTATGCTGCGAAACTATAGCGTCCTTATTATGTTTAGGTAATCTAACGTAAGGGGTTAGTGCTGTCAGTGCATTACTAAGGTTCTTTGCAGCGTCCTTCGGCCCCTAGCTGCCATCCCTTTTATTCCTTTGACTCTACCTCCATTCATATTCTTTCTTCCGTCGCACTTTCCACACACACTGCTATCAGTTGTTTCATATTGCTCTGCGATGTTATCTTCTTGTTACACCCATGTATCCTTTTACTCTCGATTGTCCTTGAATCGCCGAATGACCTCCTAGGTCTCAACGCTTAGCCCTCGGCTTTACTTTTATATTCTCTGTCGAGGTAATGGGATATCACGTCGCCAAGTACCAGAGGTCATTTATTCCTCTCATCCAAACTAAAGTGTAGTCTTCCTGGTAGTGTTTAGTATGTTCATTTTCATTAGAGGATCTATTACGTACCACATTTGTTATTGTAACCTTTTTCAACACCTATTTGGGTCTGTACATTTGTTTTAATTTAATAAGCCATATTTGATTATTTTTTTGTGTCTTAAATTACTTTACTTCTCTTTGTATTGGTGTGGGTACAAAATACGCATATGCATAAGAATAAAGCTTTCCTATAGTAGGGAGCCGAAATGTAGTTGTGTCAAACTAGCTCATCAGACAAAAGAGGACGTCACCATTGGCAAACATTACTCGGCTTGTTTTGTGTCGTCGCACCGTCCTCTTCAAAGTGCCGGAAGGGTCAGGCCACAGATTCGGCAGAGCCTGTCAACCGTGCCATCCACCTCACGTAGTGACATTCATTATACTATTCTTGATAAACAAGGAGTCAATTGACCTTTATGAGAATCTTTTACATGACCTGTTTAAACCAAACAAGGTTAGATTGTGCTATCTAAATATGTTAATACGATGCTTTAAGAGCTGTCACGTATAGGCTAGTTCTTTCTGTATATCTTGCGAGTTGTAAGCATTTTCGAAGTCAGACGTGACCACAGTTATGAGTACAAACTTAAAACACCCAAATAGAAACCTTGTCTCACAGGTTAAGCGCTTTTGGTTTCTGTCATTTTGACGCCGACTTGGAAGTCATTCACCGCTTTAGCTCTAATTTTCGTAGTGGCCACGAAAATGACACTGTTTTAATACATCCGCAGGTTTAATTTCATATTCTTTTGAAGCAAAGCTCTTAATGAACCATGCGCTGAGAGTAGTAACACATTTTGTGTTGGTATTTGCTGTTCTACCTCAGTTTGAAACATTCGTCCCACAACATTATAAAGTAAGCATATTAATCTTTTAATGAGGATCCTTTGCTATATTTTCCTCTTCACTTACGGTCATTCTTTTCCTTTGAAACTAATTGGGCTTTTTCGCTTGGTCCAGATGAATATAAGGGCATGAACACAACAACTGAGGGGTAGTAAAGAAGACAAGGTTAATTTATTAATTAGTTAATTTGATAAATTAATATCGGAAGGACAAACAAAATTAATTAGCACTGTGGTATAAGAAAACTGAAGAAAAGATAATGACAAAGCTTAAAACATGACAGCGAGACCATTTCAGACGCGCGCCCGCGAACACACACACACACACACACACACACACACACACATATATATATATATAATATAGTATATATATATATATAAAACTGCATAATGTATATACACAGACATATATAACATGTAAGTATATATATATATATATATATATTATATATATATATATATATATATGTGTGTGTGTATATCTATCTATCTATCTATCTATATCTATCTATCTATATATATATATATATATATATATATATATATATAGATATATATATATACTATATATATATATATATATATATATATATATATATACACATATATATATATATACACACACACATATATATATATATATATTATATATATCTATCTACCTATATAGTATTAATAAATCTATATCTATAGATATATATATATATAATATATAGTAGATATATATAATTATATAATGTATTACATCTGACCTTTTGAATGCTTATGAATGTAGAGTGGAAAAGACGAAATACATGATAGGAGAGAAGTTTGATTTGTTTTGTTGAGTGAGACAAACGTCAAAAGACAACAATGTGTATAGGAGTGGAAATATAAAGTTACGTTTGTGGTAACTGGAGACTGCTGAATCGGTGGAGTTGCGCTTGTTTCAGAGATAAATGGTTATTAAGGAATGAGGGTCAAAACATTACTTGTTTCAGAGATGAATGGTTATCAAGGAATGAGGGTCAAAACATTACTTGTTTCAGAGATAAATGGTTATTAAGGAATGAGGGTCAAAACATTACTTGTTTCAGAGATGAATGGTTATCAAGGAATGAGGGTCAAAACATTACTTGTTTCAGAGATAAACGGTTATCAAGGAATGAGGGTCAAAACATTACTTGTTTCAGAGATAAATGGTTATCAAGGAATGAGGGTCAAAACATTACTTGTTTCAGAGATAAATGGTTATCAAGGAATGAGGGTCAAAACATTACTTGTTTCAGAGATAAATGGTTATTAAGGAATGAGGGTCAAAACATTACTTGTTTCAGAGATAAATGGTTATCAAGGAATGAGGGTCAAAACTTAACTTGTTTCAGAGATAAATGGTTACAAGGAATGAGGGGCAAAACATTACTTGCTCAGAGAAAACGGATCAAGGACTGAGGATCAAAAAATCTTTTTCAGAGGATAAAGGTTATCAAGGAATGAGGGGTCAAAAAAACATTACTTGTTTCAGGATAAATGGTTATCAAGGAATGAGGTCAAAAACACTTACTGTTCAGAGATAAATGGGGATAAGGAATGAGTGTCTCCAACCTTCCTTGTTTCAGAGATTAAATGGTTATCAAGGAATGAGGGTCAAAACATACTTGTTTCTAGAGAGAAATGGTTATCAAGGAATGAGGGTCAAAACATTCTTGTTTCAGAGATAATGGTTTTATCAAGGAATAAAGTTTCAAAAAATTACTTGTTCAATTAGCTAAATGGTTACGGAATGAGGGTCAAAACATTACTTTGTTTCAGAGAAATACATGGTACAAGGCATGAGGATCAAAACATTGCTTGTTTCAGAGATAAATGGTTATTAAGGAATGAGGGTCAAAACATTGCTTGTTTCAGAGATAAATGATAACAAAGGAGTGAAGGTGAAATAATGTTTTTGGGGCCCAAATCTATGCTTTGAT
>NC_087213.1:66855689-66873189 GCF_015104395.2 Macrobrachium nipponense | reverse complement strand
GATTAATATGCTTACTTTATAATGTTGTGGGACGAATGTTTCAAACTGAGGTAGAACAGCAAATACCAACACAAAATGTGTTACTACTCTCAGCGCATGGTTCATTAAGAGCTTTGCTTCAAAAGAATATGAAATTAAACCTGCGGATGAATTAAAACAGTGTCATTTTCGTGGCCACTACGAAAATTAGAGCTAAAGCGGTGAATGACTTCCAAGTCGGCGTCAAATGACAGAAACCAAAAGCGCTCAACCTGTGAGACAAGGTTTCTATTTGGGTGTTTTAAGTTTGTACTCTTAACTATGGTCACGTCTGGGACTTCAAAAATGCTTACAACTCGCAAGATATACAGAAAGAACTAGCCTATACGTGACAGCTCTTAAAGCATCGTATTAACATATTTAGATAGCACAATCTAACCTTGTTTGGTTTAAACAGGTCATGTAAAAGATTCTCATAAAGGTCAATTGACTCTTGTTTATCAAGAATAGTATAATGAATGTCACTACGTGAGGTGGATGGCACGGTTGACAGGCTTTGCCGAATCTGTGGCCTGACCCTTCCGGCACTTTGAAGAGGACGGTGCGACGACACAAAACAAGCCGAGTAGTGTTTGCCAATAGTGACGTCCTCTTTTGTCTGATGAACTGGTTTGACACAACTACATTTCGGCTCCCTACTGTAGGAAAGCTTCTTTTTTCTTATGCATATGCGTATTTTGTACCCACACCAATACAAAGAGAAGTAAAGTAATTTAAGACGCAAAAAAATAGTCAAATATGGCTTATTAAATTAAAACAAATGTACATACCCAAATAGGTGTTGAAAAAGGTTACAATAACAAATGTGGTACGTAATAGATCCTCTAATGAAAATTAACATACTAAACACTACCAGGAAGACTACGCTTTAGTTTGGATGAGAGGAATGAATGACCTCTGGTACTTGGCGACGTGATATCCCATTACCTCGACAGAGAATATAAAAGTAAAGCCGAGGGCTAAGCGTTGAGAACTAGGAGGTCATTCGGCGATTCAAGGACAATCGAGAGAAAAAGGATACATAGGTGTAACAAGAAGAAAACATCGCATTGCAATATGAAACAACTGATAGCAGTGTGTGTGGAAAGTGCGACGGAAGAAAGAATATGAATGGAGGTAGAGTCAAAGGAATAAAAGAGATGGCAGCTAGGGGCCGAAGGACGCTGCAAAGAACCTTAGTAATGCACTGACAGCACTAACCCCTTACGTTAGATTACCTAAACATAATAAGGACGCTATAGTTTCGCAGCATAAACAGGTCTCAGGTCTCACTCATTCCAAAGACTCGGACATATCAAATATTATAGTTTATAAGTGGCGGTCAGAATCAGATTGTTCGTTAGCAGGTCAGAAAAACAAAAACAATAATTTCGACAATTTCATCTGGAGGATAAAGATCCAAAGAGGCTGCAGACATTCGAACAGAGGGAGTCAACTAATAATCTGATTACGAAATGGAATGGACGCTACTCTGACATGTTTCTGGAACAGGTGAGGCCAGTGCCTAAGTTTTGACACCTCTGAAAACTGTATCATGGAGATGGCACTTAAATTACTAAATCCCAAGTGGCAGTTATGTCATGAAGAAAATATATCAAGTACACGAAATAAGAAAACAATAACAACTTAACCCGAAAAACCGTGGCCATAGCATTAAGAAGAAGAATCTTCACCGTATAACTTCTGAAAAACTAACAATTGATACTTGAAGATCCTGAACACCTGAAGAAATTAGTTTTAATGTAGATTTATTATTTAACAAAAGTCAGACTTCGGCCGTTCTAAACAGAATTGTAAATTGTACAACCACGATTTCTCATAAAAATTTAATTAATGGACAGAAGTAAATATCCTAACCAAGTGCCTATAATCTCCAAGTGAATATACGGAAAATTAGGAGAAAATGCATTCAGTTTTTCTTATTTATTTATTTGATATTTTGTTCTTGGGTAGGAGAGCTTTATTTTTTACCTGCTTCTGTAAGAATGATGGGGAAGGGGAGGCGGGTGGGGCATTGGTATTTGGTATAGGTAGTTTTCGTAATCCATCAGGGCCAATTTTGAAACTGTATCCAACATAGCACAGGTTGCACAGTTAAAATCCATAGGAAAAACATGATAGTTTCAGTTAACAAAAAAAAAAAAAAAAAAATATAATAAATAAAATAAGTGGAATATCATAGCCACAAACAACTAGCACGTCGGCATCAACAGCAGTGGCGGATCTAAAAATCATTCATGGGGGGACAACTTAGGAATATATATATATATATATATATATATATATATATATATATATATATATATATATATATATATATATATATATATATATGTACGAGTATATATATATATATATATATATATATATATATATATATATATATATATATATATATATATATATATATAATGTACGAGTATATAATATATATGTGTATATATATATATATATATATATATATATATATAATATCTATATATATATATATATATATATATATATATATATATATATATATATATACTATATATATATATATATATATATATATATATCTATATATATATATATATATATATAATATCTATATAACATATATATTATATATATATATATATATATATATATATATATATATATATACATATAAATATATATCATATATACATATATATACCTATATATATACATATATATATATATGTATATATATATATCATAAATAAAGACTGATAATATGTATCGTTGTAACATTTCTTGGAAATTAGAGACTCATCATATTTAACTTCCCATAGAGACAGAGTCCGAAGCGACGACCTGAGAATTGCTGACATCTCGTTTCTGGGATGGTGTGATACGAAGATGCTTCTTTACTTGGGCAGGTCAATGTTCGTTCTGTGGATATGTGAGTTCATGAGGGGTTGTTCAAGGTGCGACCAGTTACCGATGAGTGTGAATTCATATGTACGTGTCCTAACTATGTCCGTTGATAATGGCTTGGTTTAGCCGAAAACTAGGGAGACAGCTACGGAGAAAAAGCAGAATGCTGGGATAGCTCTGCGAAAGTCTATTTGTTTCAGTGTTAAAGTTCCAGGCTGCAATGGGTGAGTTATCATACTTTAGCCAAAGGGATGGCTTGTTGTCTGTTTGACATTTTGTAAAGATGTTCCATTTTATTTAATCTTTTGACTTTGTCTTTACAATTGTGTGTGTGCTCACTAGTGTGTTCTCCTGTCTTTTAAACAGGCAGTTCTAATGAGGGGGACTGAGTCTCCCGTGTGGAGGGAACTATAATATTTTGGAGAAGAGATAATTGGTGTGACTAATTACTGATTAAGACATTTAAATACCGGGGGTTATTTGAGTTGGTTTGTCTGTGAGACTTGAACTATTTTCATTACATTGATGATCTTGTAAGAACTTGAGTTATTCAACTAGTACTTTACTTTGAATAAACATTATATTTTTTGTAGCTCCGACTCTGATTTGATGACCAATGAGGAATGGAAGAGGATAGAGAGAGAGACGAGAGAGAGAGAGAGAGAGAGAGAGAGAGAAGAGGAGAAGGGACTGAGGGTTATCGGTTCGCCTAACGCAATGGCTATATGCATACCAAATATTAAATACCAGGGGGGCGACGCCCTTCAGTGGTAATAGTTTGGTGGCAGCGGATAGGTAACAGTTGGTGGCAGGCGGTTTAAGAGGCTTTTTATATATTTTACATGTTGTGGGTATGTTAATGAAGAGAATGGTGACCAGTTAGACATAGATGTTTTTTTTTTTGGTAGGAAAAGGGGTTATAATCATGTCACAGGCATAATAGCGGTGTTCGAACGACAAAGCCTTTTGTGAGGTTGTGGAAAAATTGTTAATTTTTGGACTTCAAGTTGCTAAGTGAGAGGGAATGAGAAAATATCCATCCGTTAACTGTGGTAGTGGGAAGGGGAGAACTGAACTGGACTCAGCATTTTGCCCAGAGTGAGATGCCTCAAAGAGCTGGGCACATTCAGTTAGAGCTGAGACTTTGTGAGTGCATTCCCGAGACGTCCGTGTGTGTGTGTATTAGCGTGTTTTGCGCAGATTACGAGTTTTCTCTCATTGTGAAGTGGTGAGTGTTACAAAGTGTCTTTTTTTTTTGGTCCTGGGTTTTTTTTTTATCATTTTGTGAATTGTGGGATTGATTTAAGATACCACATTTTTTTCCCATAGTAGCAGAAAGTGACATGTTTTTCTTTATTGGCGCACGTTTAGAAGAGATGCATTCGTCTTTGTGTTGATATATACGTGTGTATGAATAGTTTTCATACATGCGAAACTGTGCTTGAATTGCATTTTTTGCTTGGACAAAGAGCGCCCACTTGTTCTTACGCGCTCAGCACATTTCTGCTGATCCGACCCACAGGGGTATTGCAAGGGGAAGGCGAGTAGTGGTCTGCCTCGGTGGGTACTCAAACACTGTTCAGGGGGGTGTTCTAACGCTCAGAGGAGGGTGAAACTTTTTTTTAGTGGGGGGTGAACTCCTTTTTTTTCTTTGTGTCGGGGTATTGGGGGATGAATTTGCCCTTGATAATGAATTTCCAATGCCAGGACATCAGCTGATAATGATTGGTTGATGATGTGAGATGCCCGTAGGGTTTTATTTAGAAAGAGATTTTCTTTCTCTTGAGTGAAGAGAAAAGGAAATGAAATGCATATGGGGTGTGGTGTAAGTTTTCCTTATGCTTTGGAAGGCACAATTATAATGGGGACACAGAAATTATTTTTTTTATTGTGTTGGAGAGATTGCTTTAAAGTGGTGCTGTGTGGTGGTGAGTATTGACTGATGATGATTGATGATGATACCCGGGAGTGGTAATGGGGTTGTATATGCCTGGTGGTGGATGGGGGCCTCGTATTGTATTTGGTGTATACTGGGGGAATTGCAATATTAAACATATCTTAAGAGAGATTTGAGATATTTCATGGGAGATTATTTTATAATTATAACAGATAATTACATTATGGAGAATTATTACAATGAATTATGGGAGAAGTCTTGTGGTTAATTATTTATTGAGTTTCTGTGAATTTGGAGAATATGTCAGTCGTTCATGGGTGATGAATCTGGCTGAATTTTGGTAAATTGTGCTGAATTTTTGGTGAATTTTGTGCTGAATTTTTGGTGAATGGGTAAGCATTAACATTGGTGATGTTTTTTGTACTAATACTGGTGATTTTGATGATAGCGATTTTGGTGATACTGCTGATAATGATACTTCTGATACTAGTGATTTTTTTTATATACTAATACGTGGGTGCTGTAATGCTGTCAAAAGTGGTTTCTTTTTATATGAGTTCAGCAGATAATTGCTTGACATCTACGTGAGTCACAGGGATAGTTAACAGTGCCGTTGATTTTTCATTTCTCCTTTTATAGAAGTTAGCCATAGCTGACACAAGTTTTTTTTATCATGGGTGAATTTGAATTTATTTTTTCTCTCCAGTTTGTGAGAATTTTTTAATATCTCAGTTCGTGACTTAGAGTCATTGTTCAGGAACGTGTTTAAGATTTCAGTTGTTTGATGCTGCAAAGAGATTTATGGGAGAATTTTTGCATTTTTTTGAATGCATATGTAATGGCACTACAGTTTTATTTCTGGGTATTTGTGATCCAGAAGTTGTGGGGTTTTCTTGCACAATACCTTTGTTGCATTTGTGACAATTTTGCCAGAGATAGGAAACTTGGTTAAGTTTTCTAGTTGCCAATGTCGTAGTGCATATGGAGAAGTCTCGGCTCAGACACTTTGAATTTGGAGTGTTGTTATAATGAGTTATGTGGCACATTGGTGATTTTTTCGAGAATTTCTTGTGCAATTTTTATTTGCTGAGTTTTTGCCCTTTTTCAGCAGTTATGCTAAGCAGAGAGTTTATAGGTTTTTACTATGACATTGAGTTATTCTCTGGAGAATTGGAGGTATATTATTTTGGAGATATACTAATTTGAGATAAAATATATTGGAGATATAATATTTTGGCCATTTGATATTTGCCTATGGTGATGAGAGCTATGTTTAGTTCAATTATTTTGCAGCATCTTTGTTGCAAATGGAGACACCTTTTTGAGGAGATATATGTGGCAATATTTTTAGTGTGTGTCAGCTGGGTGCTTTGAGTGTATTTTTTTGGAGATGGGATTTCATTTTTGATTATCCTGCTTGGAGATATATAATTCTTTGGAGACTTGTTTTATTCCACATGGAGTTATTGGTGAAACAGAGGTAAGTATTTTTTTATTTGCCAAAACAGAGGTGAATATTTTATTGCTGGAGTGGTGGTTTTATTAACACGTGGTTATTGGGGAAATAAGAGGAAATATGGTGTGGTGTGGTTATTAATTAAATGGAGGAAATATTTTTATCACTGGAATGGTTTTATTATTAATATGGTGTTTTATATATTTATATATATATATATATGGAGATGACATTAATCTTTGGCGGGTGACCTTTTTGTGGTTATGACTTTTTTTTTAGTTGAATTCCTGGGAGTTTTTTCGAGCCAAGAGAAGAGTTCTGAGTTTCTTTTTTGGTTTTGTGACTATTTGGAGGCGAGTGGCATTACTGCATTACAAGTCCTATGGAGATGTGCATTTTTTATGTTCACAAGTGTGTTATTTTTGGAGGCATATAACTGAATTTACGAGTTTATAATAGTTTTTTTATCCCGAATAGGTGATAATTTTTTATAATTGGGCAGTAACATGTAGAGATATGTCTTCGAGACAAATTTTGAACACGTTAGATATATCCTGGAGATAATTTAGTGAAATGTGCTTACGTGATTTCAGTATAGAACCTTTTTTTAGGAATCATGAGTTTCTGAACTTGCGAGTCTGACTAGACATTTTTATGCTCCAGTTTGAGCACACGTGTCCGCAGGTGGATTTTTCTGCTGACAAAGCTGTGATGAGTCCGGTGTGCTGATTCTCTTCCTCTAGTGGTGATTGCTCAGAGTTTTGCAATGTCTAGAAATGTTAACCATAGCATTTCATGAAAGTGCATGTGTAAGAGTTGCTTTCTGGCCGTATCCGGTCATTGAATAGTTGCGATGGCAAAAATTCAGTAACTATACATGTTGCAATTTGTGGGGAAAATGCGGGGTTATGTATATCATGCATATATTATGTGCTTTGTGATGGGGAGAATTCACGTATTATTATTATTATTATTATTATTTTCTTTTTTCTTTTTTTCCCGTTTCCTACGAGAGATGTAATTGGGGATTCAGCTTTAAATAGCATTTCTTTTTGGACGGAAGATGTAATCTATCGGGGTTGTGATTTACATAAATGGGCGTTTGACATTAAGTCTCATTATAATTAATTATGTGAGCAGTAAAGGGCTTTTGCTGTTAAACATTTGAGATTTTTACTGATTTTGTGGGTTGTTCAAATATCAGAGCTTGAGAGAACATTTTTGATTTTTGGGTCTGGGCTTGTTACGTGACTTTTTTTTTCTTGGGCTCATTACCTTTTTTCTTTTTTTTACTTGTGAGAACTTTCGAGTTTGAAATGTGAGTGCAGAAGTCCGTGGAGTTGCTGTAAGTTTTGGATTGTGTGTGTTAGTGTATGAGTTTGGAGAATTGAGTTAGAGAACTTAATATTTTTTTTTCCTTGTGAGTTGTGATAATGACATATGATTTGGTGGTCATATTAAATGGAATTAATTGGGAGACGTTCATTTAGTGTTTCGGGAATTTTGAAGTCATTGTTTGGTAGAAGTAGTATGTCTGGGGTTAATTCTTTTTTAGTTGACCGATGACTTGACTGACATACTTACACACACCATAATCGTCATTCCCCGACGCTAGCAAGACGCCCACCAGCAGTGCAGAGATGTTGCTGTCGTCTGCCTAATTACGAGAGTTTCTACGAGTTTACAGAGTTCTACAGCGCTTTTGGGTCTACAGAAGTCGTTAGAAGTCTTCTACTGTGAGGCATTCTGCCTTCCTACAGCTTGCTACAGTCTGTGCAGGAAGTTGCAGACAAAGAGGGATATTCAAGAATCCAAAATGAGAGAAAATTTATACGCCCAAGTGTTATTTGAGATGAAGCGTGATAGACATTACTTTATAATGCCAGAGACATGCAGTTATTACTATTTTTTTTGAGCCGGCCAATGTGTTTTATATATATGAGCTGTTTTGTGTGACCTATGGCTAGGCAGGGGCTAGCCAGGGTAGTGGCCGAGCTACTGTCATAAATAAAGACTGATAATATGTATCATTGTGACATTTCTTGGAAATTAGAGACTCATCATATTTAACTTCCCATAGAGACAGAGTCCGAAGCGACGACCTGAGAATGCTGACATCTCATCTCTTTCTGGGATGGTGTGATACGAAGATGCTTACTTGGGCAGGTCAATGTTCGTTCTGTGGATATGTGATTTCATGAGGGCTTGTTCAAGGTGCCTTTGAAAACTGGCTGCGACCAGTTACCGATGAGTGTGAAGTCATATGTACATGTACTAACTATGTCCGTTGATAATGGCTTGGTTTAGCCGAAAACTAGGGAGACCGCTACGGGAGAAAAGGCAGAATGCTGGGATAGCTCTGCGAAAGTCTATTTGCTTCAGTGTTAACCCTCTCCGGTCCGGACGGGTCAAACCTCTTGTTTACGTTCGGCGGTCTTGGTACCTTACCCATCGGTGAACAGTTGAAGAGTTAGACGCATTGAAAGTTCCCACAAAATGCTTTCTAATTTTAACCCTGTATTTTTTATCATGACTAAAGTGGTACCATTGGAAAGCTGAACGTTTATTCTAGCGTATATTAAAACTTATTAAAAATAAAACAACAACTACCACCGTTTTAGATGTGGTAAAATAGGACCAAAAATAATTTTTTGCATTTCTTATTTTCTTCCTCTGATTTTAAAGATCGAAAAATATATTTTCTGGTTAATCAAATGTAATAAATTTTACGTAAGTAGATAGAATATTTATGACTTAAAGTGATGATAAATACTTCAGTCAACATTAATTGTTATTTTATGAATGGCAAGGCAATAAACAGAAGCATCCATCAAGCATTTCATGGATGGTTAGTTTATAGCCGACGCTGGCAGCACTGATGGCTAGGTAAGTTCCTCATCGTCTTAGCTCCCCCTTCTGTCTTTGACGTTCAACGTCGGCCTGGTTGTTATAAACAACAACCAAGGTCATAGTTAGATCCCGTCACGTGGTGCATTTCTGCTTTATTCATGTGCTGTCTTATCAGTTCTTGTAATGCTAGTTTCTTGTCGTGCTTATCTGACTTTTTCATATTTTTTCTGACTTCTACATTCACTCTTTGTTACAAATTCTGAATAATGGAAAATAATCCTCTCCATGCCTTTCACCTTCCAGGGCATAGAAGCCTCACTGGCCTTTCTCCCTGGACTTTTGTCACAGAATTTATGGTGATTTCAACCTCCATAGCTGATATATTATAGGCCTACAAATGAAAATGTAATTATAGCATGAGCTTTCGTACGTTTTCAAACATACTTCATATAAAATAAAATATAAAGCAAAAACGAAAAGCCATCTTAAAATGAACAATCAGTAGTTATAGGGTGATTTAAATGCTGATTTATTATGGATAGTTGCCTAACAAGTATACATTTTATAACCATCGATTCCATATCCTCAACGAACTCCGGTCAGTAATAAAGTTATAACGTCGTTATGCTCTTGTTCAGTAGCTAGGGCTCTTTTAAAATCATACCAAATAAGCAGATATAGTGTTCTGTTTTCAGCAATGAATTATTTATTAAAAGAACAGACTACTTAACTTTGTCACGGAAGATTCAATCTATGATGCAATGTCTTCATTTTATGTGAAAGAAATAAATATATATAATATATATATATATAATATATATATATATATCATATATATATTATATATATATATTATATTATTATTATTATTATTATTATTATATATTCCTACTTTCAAAATGCATGTTTCCCCTCTTTGAAATGTCATGTAAGATTATGCAACATTTTTTCAGATTCCTAGATAGCTTAGAATAGGATGTTTTAAATGTGTGTTCAGAATTTCGCATTACGTGGTTGTAAAAGAATATATATATAATGTAAAAGAGAGAGATCTCCGTTTGCTTCCCTACTCTGTCAGCGCGTTTGATAGCGAGCGAGCTCGACTTCTGCGTTGTTGTCAAAACATGTCAATCTTATTGTCGCCCAGCCTCCGTCTCGTTCGAGTCGGGTACGTCTTTCTTCTTTTTTTTTAACAGACTCGTCTGGTACGTGTATATCTTTGTCAAGTCCCACGTGGGTATTGCACATTATTTATGTAAGATTGCATCAGATTTCAGAACTTTCTGGAAGCTTTCGTACCAAGAACGTATTTGTCATCTGCCTAGCCCAGTTTCCATGAAGGAAGAGATTTCATTCTATCTTGAGACCTTGAGGCAGTCAGTTCTCTCTCTCTCTATCTCTCTCTCTCTCTCACTCGACATCGAGATTATATTAAATTAACGTAACGTAAATTGGTCACTCATAACTTGTGAGAATTTTATATTTGATATTTCTTAGAATTTTATTTAGTTTATTTAGTTTCTTTTGTGGAAATCTGAACAAACATTTCGTAACGGCGCCTGGTTTTTTGTGAAAGTGTAATATCAAGCTGCAATAAAAGAGAAAGAAAGAAATTGGTATACCAAGGTAAAGTGTGTTATGTTTTTATTAGTTTTGCCCAACTAATAGTGGATAGGGAGTGTGTTTAACTAATAACGGATAGGAATTGTGTTTAACTAATAATTGATAGGAACTGTTGTCTGTTACGAAGGTTTGGTAAAAACTGTTGGTTACAGTGTTTTTGAGTGTAAAAGATTTACACTTTTACACATTGCTGATATTTTTTGTGTTTGTGTCTGTTCCATTGTTTGTGCACTTATTCATTTTTCTTATTGAAGTGTGTCTTTTTATTTTATATTTTCGTTTGCATTCACAATTTAATTGACTTAGTTATTTCATTGCTTTATCATTACACATTTAAATTTAACACTGTGAATTAATTTGCATTTACTTAGAATTCTTTTCAAGTTTTATTATTGTTTAGTACTTGTGAATTAATTTCTGATTTCAATTATTGCCTAACACTTTTGAATTTCAATTGAATTAATTTTCTTGAATTTTGTGATAATTAATTTTGATTTAATGTTACTTAATTTGATTCAAGAATTAATTAAACTTTACTTGTTTTCAAGTAACAGTAATTTTCCCTGATATTGTGAATTTCACTTATAAATTTTGAATTTGATAATAAATTTTTGTATTTAAAATTTTTATGAGTGTTTTAATTATTACACCAGTATAATTATATTTGATTATGACTATATCGATGATAGGTAGAGACATAGAGTGGTAATTGATTTGCTTTCCTTCAATTTTCTTGAAGTGACTTAGAGCCAGGGAAGTACTTAAGACTTCTGAAATCAGGGAAATACTTAGAGTTTTAAAGTTGTTGAAGGAGTGATGCCCTTTGATTAATTTAATTACTTACAAGATTACCTCACACCTGTTTTGATGAACTTAGTCTGATTATCTGCAATACTGGTAAGTGTTAAGGGATCACTGTTGCCTTTAGAGTATTCAGTCGTTTAAACGTGTTATGAGGGTTCAGGTGTCTGGCTTTTTGTGAGGTAATGTTTGATGCATGGTAACCAGATACTTGGCACTTTGTAACATTGTTTAATGGTGCCCAGAGACCCGGGAAAGCAGATTTCATTATCACTCTAGAATATACTGGTGGTGTTAGGGATATATTTTGTTAGGAGAGTGACCATATAATTTTGTTTTGCATTTATTGTATTGAATTGTAAGTTGATAACTTAGAGGAAAAAGCTCAGTTCAATGTTCAGGAATTTTTAGCAGCCCCCTCCATCCAAGTTTTGTCTGAAACCACTCTGTCTAGAGCACAGTGGAGCGCTTTAGCAGAGGCATGTGGTGGTTATGTGTCTACTAGTATGGTAAAGGCACAAATAAGATGTATTGCTATGAAATCATTGATAAACTCTGGTAGAATAACTGATGAAGATGAGTTAGAATTGGCTCAAGAGTTGTTGAATGTAGCACGTGCTGATCTCATAAATAAGCAAGCAGAAAAGAAAGAGAAAAGTGATGCAGAGTTAGAGCTTAGATGCATTGAAGCAGAAGAGAATTTGATTAAGCTAAAAATGCTTGCTGAAAGAGAGAGAATGCAAGCTGAAAGAGAAAGAATAGACATTTGGGAAAAACAAGAAAGAAGAGAAAGAGAAGAAGAAAAAAGCAGCAGAAGGAGGAAAGAGAAATCGCAAGACATTGAAAGGGAAACAAATTGAATTGATAAGAGCTAGATCACATTACCTGTAACACCGTCTAACCCTAACCAAGGTAATCAAGACCCTGTATTTGATGTAGTGAGAGTACAGAAGTTAATCCCTAAGTTTACTGAAGAAGCTCCAGATGAGTTTTTTTATCACTTTGAGAAAGTGGCTTCAGGTATGGGATGGCCAGAAGATAAATGGTCAGTTTTGCTACAAAGTGTCTTAATTGGAAAAGGGAGAAGTGCTTATCTAGTTTTAACAGCTGATCAGTGTAAAGACTACAAGGTACTTAAACAGTGTGCTACAAGTTTACCAGATGACCCCCGAGTACTACAATGAGAGATTCAGAAATTTGAGAAAAGATGAGAAGGGAACATTTTTAGATTATGCTTACAAAGTGAGAAGTGTTTCAAACGTTGGGTAGAAGCTGCTAAAGTTAAACTTTGATGAGTTAGAAGAGTTACTTGTTCTTGAACAGAATTTCTTAAGGGAATTGCCTGAACATATAAGAGCTTATTTAAGAGAGAGAGAAGTGAACTTGACAAAGCTGCTACCCTTAGTGAAGATTACAATATAATCAGTAGCAAACGTAATTACAATGTCAAGTACCAGAGTCAACAACGCCCAGGTTTTAAGCCTTTCCAAATAACAGGAACAAATTTAATGTGAAACCTTCAAGTGATACTACTAAGAGTAACAACAAGGTAATACAGCTCAGCAAACTAATGTGAAATCCTCATCCAGTTTTTCAAGACAGTTACAGAAACCTAATGTTGTCTGTTTCAAGTGTGGAAGAGTAGGACACTACAGTCAAGAGTGTTACCGGAATCAACAGCAGTCAAAACCAGTTAGTCAAGTTGTGAAACAAACTACGAAGTTCAGTGTGGGTGGGAAAGAATCAGACTCCAGAGAAGATGAAACTAAACAAGCTGAATGTTTAGCACCAGTGGAAATGTTACCTCAAGCAATGAGTGGTTTAGCAGTGTGGAGGCTTTTAAGCCATATATCTATGAGGGTATGCTGTCAACTCAGAAGGAAGTATGCAGGTACCAGTCAAGATATTACGTGATACAGGGAGTAACCATAGTGTGGTAGTACGTGGTTCTCATCCTCAGTTGGAGAAGAATCTCACAGGAGATTCAGTTATTTTGAAGGGTATAGGAGGAGAGGAAGTAACTCCTATATGCCTCTTACACCTGTCATGTGAATTGGTGACAGGGAATGTTGATTTTGCTGTAAAGGACTCACTAGCTGTGGAAGGTATACATGTTCTGTTGGGGAATGAAGTTGGTGGTGTGCCATTTATTCCTTGTCCTGTGGTGACAGACAAACCATTGAGGATTAGTCCTACAGTAGAGTTAGAGAAAATACCCCCCACTGTTTTCCTATTTTGTGTAACTACCAGAATTATGAAGAGGACTACGACTGCAAGTGAAGAAACTGAGGATTTACACACTCAAGAAGGATCAAGTGAAGGATCTTTGTGCTTAGAAGAATTATTCCAGGGAAGTGAAGTTTCCCATAGTGCTGATCAAGAAGAGATTTCCCAAGAAGATGAAGAAGAAGGACGACGACGACGAAGAAGAAGAACCTGATGTTCCTGAAGAGACTCCGAGTAGTCCAAGTGTTACTGAAGACAGTAGTGGAAACTACAGTAGCTGAGTTAGCAGATATTGAGAATTCAACCCTTGAAGTTGGTAAAGTGACAAGAGAGAAGCTGATGGACTTGCAGAAGAAGGATGCATCGTTAACTGATTTGTTCTTCAGAGTTGTTGATCGAGAAGAGATGCAACAAACTCCTACCTGTTACTATCGAAGGAAGGTTTACTGATGAGGAAGTATAGACCTACAGATATACCAGGAGATGCTGTATGGGGCGAATATCATCAAATTTTGATTCCATATCCATTGAGAAAGCAAGTGGTTGCAGTAGTTTCATGAGTTCTGGACATATGGGAATCAGGAAAAAACTGTGGAGAAGATCATGAAATATTTTTTCTGGCCTGGACTTCACAAAGATGTTAGCAGGTTCTGTCATGAGTGTCATACCTGCCAGATAGCTGGAGAACCGAATGAAACCATCAAGAAAGCCCCCACCCCCTACAACCTATAGAAAGTTAGAGGAGAACCCTTTAGCAAAGTGATTATAGACATGGTTGGACCATTGCCGAAGACAAAGAAAGGAAATGAGTATTTGTTGACTTTAATGTGTCCTGTGACAAGGTATCCAGAAGCAATCCCTGTTAGAAACATATCTGCCAAGATAGTTGCTGAAAAACTTGGAGTTTTTCTCAAAGTTTGGAATACCAGAAATAGTACAAAGTGACAGAGGAACAAACTTTACTTCAAAGTTATTCCGGATGTGATGAATTTGTTAGGAGGTGAAACAACAGTTATCCACTGCCTATCATCCAGAAACTCAACGGTTGCCACTTAGAAAAGGTTCCATCAAACATTGAAAGGTATGTGACAAAAGTATTGTTCTGAGTCAGGAAGAGAATGGGATGTTGGTTTACCATTAATGTTGTTTGAAATTAGGAATGCTTATCAAGAAAGTATGGGATGTTCACCTAATGAGATGATTTTTGGAAGAGAAGTTAGAGGACCGTTGAAGATTCTTGCAGAAAATTGGGAAGAAAATCAAGAGGAAAGTCAAGGAGAGTATGTGAAGAACTTAAGGAAAGGTTGAAAGAGATTAGAAAATTCTCTTTAGAAAACTTGAAAATGAGTCAAGAGAAAATGAAAAGGAGATTTGATGCTAAGACTAAGCTAAGAAGTTTTAGTGTTGGTCAACAAGCGTTAGTGTTCTTACCTGTCAAGAGATTTCCCCTCACTAATAAATTTCAAGGTCCTTACAAGATAATTCAGAAGTTAAGTGATAGAACTTATGTGACTGAAACACCAGAAAGAAGAAGAAAACAAAGGAAGATACATGTGAACCTCTTGAAACCTTATTTCTCAGAAACTAAAACTGAAACTGTGTCAGTAACCCAAACAACTTTATCTACAGAAGACAATGATGGCTACGAATTGGGAACTGCAAGCAAGATGAATAATTCTTCAATTTTGGAAAATTTGGAGGAATAAATTGAAACATCTGAGTGTTGAACAAGGTGAAGACTTAACTGACGTAATTAGAAGTTTTCCAGAAATTTTTTCAGATGTGCCTAGACGTACTGATCTGACCAAGCATGAAATCAAGATTCAAGAAGATGGAAAACCTTTCAAGCAAAGAGCCTATCACTTATCACCGTATCATCGAGATGTTTTGAAGAAGGAAGTTGAGTATTTGCTGCAACATGGATTAGCAGAACCCAGTTCAAGTCACTTTAGTTCTCCATGTGTGTTAGTGAAGAAACCGGATGGTTCCTTTAGGATGTGTAATGATTATAGGAAGCTGAATTCTATCAGTGTGGCTGATAATTATCCTTTGCCTCTTATAGATCAGTTACTTGATAATATTGGGCAAGCCAAGTTTGTTTCCAAGATAGACTTGTTGAAAGGATATTATCAAATTCCCTTAGATGAGAATGTGAAGTTGCTGTCAGCTTTTTTATTACTCCTTTGGACTATATCAGTATACTGTTCTGCCGTTTGGTCTGATGAATGCACCCGCAACATTTCAACGAGTGATGGATCAACTTCTAAGATCGATAGAAGGAGTAGGTGTATACCTAGATGACATCGTGATTTACTCTACAACGTGGGAAGAACATCTGAAGATTCTGATGAAAGTTTTCAAGAAACTACAAGAAGCAGGATTAACAGTCAATTTAGAGAAGAGTGAGTTTGGAAAGGCAACTGTACAGTATCTTTGGGTTTGAATTTGGGGTGGAAATGCCTTATTGCTCCAGTAAATGCTAATGTAGAAGGTATCCGTAAGGCTACCCCACCTACTACCAGGAAACCGCTACAGAGATTTTTAGGCATGGCTGGTTTCTATCGTCGTTTCTGCCCAAATTTCTCAGCCGTAGTAGCTCCCCTGACAGACTTAACTAGTCCCAAAGCTAAGTTTATTTGGACTCCAGGGTGTCAAGAATCCTTTGAGAAGGTAAAAGCCATTTAAACTTCAAGACCAGTACTTCAAGCTCCAGACTTCGACAAGAAATTTGTGATACAAGTTGATGCGTCAGACTGTGGCGTTGGAGCTGTTCTACTTCAAGAAGATGAAAATAATATCTACCATCCTGTGTGCTTCATGTCTACAAAACTGAAAAAACATCAGAAAGTATATTCGACAATCGAGAAGGAAACTTTAGCCTTAATCACTGCATTGAAAAAATTTGAAGTGTATGTGAATAGACCTAGGAATGAAGAAACTTTAATATTGTCTGATCACAATCCACTGTCATTTATCCAGAAAATGAAAAATCACAATCAAAGACTGACCAGGTGGTCTTTGTGCCTGCAACAGTATAACTTAAGAGTGCAGCACATTAGTGGCAAAAACAATGTAGTTGCTGATTATTTATCTCGTTGCGAATCGTTGGATTCAACACCGTGATAAAAAATCTTCTGGGGGGAGGTATATTATATATTGCTACTTTCAAAATGCATGTTTCCCGTCTTTGAAATGTCATGTAAGATTATGCAACATTTTTTCAGATTCCTAGATAGCTTAGAATAGGATGTTTTAAATGTGTGTTCAGATTTCGCATTACGTGTTGTAAAAGAATATATATATAACGTAAAAAGAGAGAGATCTCCATTTGCTTCCCTACTCTGTCAGCGCGTTTGATAGCGAGCGAGCTCGACTTCTGCGTTGTTGTCAAAACATGTCAATCTTATTGTCGCCCAGCCTCCGTCTCGTTCGAGTCGGGTACGTCTTTCTTTTTTTTTTTTTAACAGACTCGTCTGGTACGTGTATATCTTTGTCAAGTCCCACGTGGGTATTGCACATTATGTATGTAAGATTGCATCAGATTTCAGAACTTTCTGGAAGCTTTCGTACCAAGAACGTATTTGTCATCTGCCTAGCCCAGTTTCCATGAAGGAAGAGATTTCATTCTATCTTGAGACCTTGAGGCAGTCAGTTCTCTCTCTCTCTATCTCTCTCTCTCTCTCTCTCTCTCTCACTCGACATCGAGATTACATTAACGTAACGTA
>NC_087213.1:66816533-66845189 GCF_015104395.2 Macrobrachium nipponense | reverse complement strand
CAGCGAATACTTTAGGCTAGGCTAGGCTACTGAATATGCATACGATATATCATCGTGAACACTAGGCTAACCGTAGTTAATTTTATTCGATTTCTCTCCATACTGAATATCGTAAGTCAATATGCATTGAACGGAGAATTAGTTGATATTAACAATTATCGTACCGTATAAGTAGAGGAAAGAACCTTAAAGACGAAGGAGCATATCTGAAAGACCAACCATGGCCTAAAAGCTTCTGATGCAAGGAACTCGAAGCAGGAAAAAAGCCTAAAGATGCTCTAAGGACACTGTGCCTCTATAAACTACTACTTTTAATAGAAAACCGACCGAAGAAGCCTGCACTTCTCTTCCTAAACTAAACACTATGTAGCCTATTATCCCTACTCGTCTATATCTGACCTAAGTTTTTATCATCCTGAGAACTTACACATCGAGGGAAGGGGAATCTGCTGCCAACACTGCCTGCTCCAAGCCAGGGGGGACGGCGGATCCTGCCCTGTGGGCTTGCGGATCTCCATAACCCCCAGCACCGGTTAGGGCTGGTTCTGGAACAGGCAGGGGAGCTGGAAAAGAACGATTAGTAATTTCAGTATCCCTATTGCTCGATCTATCCTCACTTAATCTTGACATAAAATCGGTAACAGAGATGTCATACTCGATGTCAGCCTACTCTCAAGTCTCTTAAAGAGCACTGTCTCTAAGTCTTTATCTTGATCTACGTTAGTCTCTTCCTGCCTACACTTACTTCTTAATACGAGACCTTTCCTACGTTTGAGATACCCTAACATCTGGTCCAAAGAACAATTCCTGACATTCCAAACATCTGGTCTTTACATTATATTGAACAGGCCTACAATTTACGCATAAGGAATGACTATCGTGTCATAGGGTACTCATCCTTTTCTTGCATTGTTGGCAAAGACGATACGTTGTTGAACTTCCGCTCGTCGTTTTCTGTGATGTCGTGGCCGAGAATGCAGTAGTCGTTGTCGTAGCTTGTGTTGTTTCTTCCTTTGCAGAATCAATGTCTGATGACAAGGTATTAAGAGCAATCCAACCGTAATCCAAAGGGATGCGTAATTCGTCACCAAAATCAATCAAATCAAAGGTGCAAATGAAGGCCGGGAAAGACCAAAAAGGAGTTCGCTATGGATACATCTGTACTCCACCACGAACGATAAGTGATTGACGTGAGAGGGCAGGTGTGACCGGCCCGTGAGGCAGGGCTATCAGCGGTGGGCTGGTAACTAGGTAACGAGGGTGTTTGCTAGGAGATTGGCAACACTGATCGTTTATTTAACCAAAGATTTGGTAAATTTTTAATAAATGATGGTTCAGGCCGGTAAGTGACCAGGGCTTATTCAGGTGTTCAGGGGGTGTATTGCAATATTTCTAATAAAGAAGTTTAAAAAATTAAATCCCAAGATTTTGACCAACTAGTTATTACTTATGGCAGAACATGTAATGATTATCTAGATTGCTAAGGCATACTCCATTTTTTTATCAAGAATAATTAAGCCTGTATTAATGAGTTTTTGCATACAGTACAGCTTTACATCTCTTGATTACTATTACAATTATTAAAACAGGGATTTTGACGTAGGAAAAATCTATTTCTGGGTGATTGGCTCGTGTCGCCCTATGAAATATCCTTAAGATCATTATTTCTAGGTAAAATTAATCTAAAATTACCAGAGAAAAACAAAATTAAGAAAATGTCAGTAAAACTGACTCGCTCACTCTATAAAAGAAGTGTCGGTATGGGAATATAGGCGAGTGGGATCACTACCACGAGTCATTCACCATTTAGACCTTCCAACATAAAATCCCCACCAGAGAGAGCTGATACTAAAGGGTGATGCGGCCGCTACTACTACTACTACTACCGACGCCACGGACAGCAGCGCCCCTAGCGGTCATCCTTAATCTATGAACATCTTGTCCTGCAGGGTGGGTAAAAGAAAACAGGGTGGGTTTCATAGGGCGACACGAGCCAATCACCCAGAAATAGATTTTTCCTACGTCAAAATCCCTTTTCTGGGCTCAGCTCGTGTCGGCCTATGAAATAGTACCAGAAAAACAGACAAGATGGGAATAAGGACAAATGAAACCCAATAGTAAAAAAGAGATATATAATATAAGTGAATCAGGGACATTACAGTATACAAACAAAGTACTTAAAGCTAACTTATCCTAAACAATGGTATGATAAAGAAAGCAATCAATATAAAGTACTTAAAATGTCCAAATAAAAGTATGGCTGCATCATACAAGTTCATTTTACACTGCTTCTCAATTTTTGTTATAATTCTCTTCTTTTCTAGTTTGTTTGTACTGGACAATCACCAATATTCATATTTTGGTAGCGGGAAATATATCAACAGGATTTATACAGTAGTTTTTCTTCTCTATATGAGGGAAGGTAGTGAAATACTGGAGGAATAAATCTGAGGAATTTCCAGCAGATGGATTCTGGATACTTCAGGTGTTCCTTTCTGAGTTTCTTTTGTCAACAATATTCTGACCATCCTGGTGGTCATTCTCAAGATAGGTGAGAAGATTTGTATTACAGTGGTTTAGACAGTATTTTCGGCATGTCTTGCATTCAATGCCATTGTGTAGTATATAGCAAAGTCATCCATGTAAATATTTATTATTAAAACTGGCAAAGTAAAGAGCATACTACCAAGTAAATTCACTATGGAACTGTTTTATAACTAGTCTTTAAATAAATATAAATTTGTACTTGAAAGGTACCATTTCAAAAGTTTTCAATACAAGTGGGCAAATGACGTGTAGTACATATACCGTACTTTTGTATTCATTTTATAATGAGTAATATCCAAGTGGTATCAAAGCAAATCCTCTACAGATGTGGTCTTCAGATGGGACAGTGTTTAATTATATAGTACATCAAGTGTATTGTGATCCAAACTGAGAAACACAATGTCTTATTTTTACTTATGTGCCATATGAGTCCTATATTTACCATTTTCTCAAACAATTTGCATAAGCAACTTGAAAGGGAATTTAATAACATTACCTTGTTTACATTACCTGGGTCTTTTCCTTATTTGGAGATGGGAATACATAACTATGGCGTTATGCCATTCTTCAGAGAGCAAATTTCTGAGCATTTAATACAGAAATTCAAAAACTAAAGTGTACGAGTTAGTTAATAGTGCTAGATAATTCATTTATAATATTTCACCTCTCCCTGGAGCAGATTTGTTACAATTTCAAAAATTTCACCTCTCCCTGAAGCAGATTTGTTACAATGTGCATGGGCATAGTCTAATTCTTCCCTACTAAATTTTCTCTTGTAATACAGTAATACCACAAACTTACACAAGGTTAGGTTCCAGACCTCCTCACACAAGGGGAAGTTTCACGTAAATTTGGTAAGGTCTCTAAAAATGCTAATAAATACTTACTTCTAGAGTTTGAACACTTAAATATGACCCTAACGATGCTCCCTAAGTAGGATAGGATAGGATAAAAATTTAGTTTAACCAGACCTCTGAGCCTAAAAAAGGCTCTTCTCAGGCTGGTTCCCAGGAATTAACCTGAGAAAAATAAATCCTAGACTTTATTTAAAAAAAACTGACTTTACTTATTAACATGATAATTTTGTTAAGTGAGAAATCCCAAACTTCAGCGAAAATTCCTATGTTGTTGGATCTCGAAAATAAATGTGCTTCTGCTGAATCCAATTTGGGCATTCAACAAGTAAGTGCTGGACAGTCATGGGAACTTGGATCCATTACATTTCATTGGGTCAGAATGTGGGGTTGTCATTAGATGACCATGAGAAAATCTAGTATGACCTCTGCGGAGTCTTGCTAATATTACTTCTTTAGATTTTGCTTTTTGAGATGATGAAAGCTATGTGTATACCTCAAATTTTATATTTTTCAGCTTGTTTGATATTGGTACCAAAGACCAATCTGTTAGCCAATCTTGATATGTTAAGAGATTTGACAGATGCTATCTAGTCTGATACAGAGGCATATGAAATTATTGGGGTAATAGTGCATGATAGTTTAGCTGCAGAATCTGGATTTTCATTCCCTTCAATTCCTACATGTGTCGGAATCCAACAGATTTTTATTGACAATCCAGATTGGAGAAGTAGGTGGATTTGGGGTAGTTTACATATCCGTGGACAGAACCTACACCTCCAAAACCATTACTCCAACAAACAAAATGCATAGAATAAAAGTTGTCCAGAATTCCAAAATATACCCGAAGTCATTTATCCAACCAATTTACTCCAATTTGCCATCTGACTATATTTCTCGTGAAACGTAACTTTTTTTAAGTACCCAGTTGTTGTGAACGATCACGGCAGTCGGAGCTCCTGTAGTTCTTGAGATGGCTGCAGTCAGGCACTGTACGTCGGACCACCCCCATCGCAGGAATTTTAAATCAAACCAATCCTGTATCAGGTTGACCCAGGTCATTCCCAAGGGACATGGATTAATTTACTGCCAACCAATAAAAAAGCGTCCCATGAATATGATTCATACACCCATACCTTCTCTCACAGAAATCGTTCTTTCCGTTGTTCACCGCCGTCATGGATAGAACAAACGAAGTACTGTTCCCTAGTATTATGATAGAGTTTCTACGCAACACCGACGAATTTATGAAGTGGTTGTATAGAGAAGATTTACCTGGGGACTATTCGGGGTTATGTACAACGTGCAACATAGGAAACCAACGGTTCATGAAAGATGGGACCAGCAAGACCACAGGCCAGCCTATATACATGTGGCACTGTACAAACAGCAAGTGCGGGAAGAAGGTATCAGTTCGGCACGGGTCATTTTTTGAAAAGTCGCATTTATCCCTAGAAACAATTATTACATTAATATTTTGTTTCACTAAGAAAACCCCACAGTGTGCTGTAAGGGATTTTGTTATGCCTCTAGCACCTAACACCATGGTGGATTGGTATAATTTTTGTAGGGATATATGTTACCAAATCCTGTGTTCTGATAATAAGAAAATTGGTGGTCCAGGTCATATTGCTGAGATTGATGAATCTAAATTTGGGAAACGGAAGTACAACCGTGGCTAAAAGGTGGATGGATCTTGGGTGTTCGGTGGCATTGACCGACAGACACGTGAGACCTTTTTCAAGGTGGTTCCTGACCATTCTACCCAAACTCTGCTCCCGGTGTTGCTTGATAACGTACTTCCAGAAACCACAATCGTATCTGATTGCTGGAATGCGTACAGCAAAGTCCAGGATCATTGTTTTGCGCATAATGTTGTGAACCACAGCGTTAACTTCGTTAGCCCGGACGACCCGAATGTACACACAAACACTACAGAATCGCAGTGACGTGTTCTTAAACGGAGTGCGCTACTGAGACACGGTACGCAGAAAGAACTTTACGAAAGCTATTTTTCTATGTACTGTACCCAGAAGCTACAAGATGTTCCATGTCCATTTCGGGCGTTTCTGAATTTGATCAAACGTGTCTATCCGCTCAAAAGCCGCCCGACATCCCCCATCTCAGATTTGATTTCCGACATCCCCCCTCTCAGATTTGATTTCCCGGTCCGAAACAATAAGACCAGGACCTTCTACCAGCGAGGCACATGATCCCCCACCCGTTTCAAAGAGACCGAGACTGATGCCTTCATGGTTGTCGGACAGCAGCGACTTTGAAATTTGAATAAGGTAAGTTGTATATTAATTTTTGTTATCCTAAACTAGTGTTCCGGTTAGTTCGAAGCCAGTACCGAAGCACGTGTTCGAACAGATCTATCGACCTGACGGTGGGCACGTAGAAACATCCATGATCCCGCCATTTGTATGTAAACTAGTTTTTTGGTTAGTTCGAAGCCAGTACCGAAGCACGTGTTCAAACAGTAAGGCCGTGGCGGAACGAGTAAGATGTTTAATGTTACAGTTGAGGGGATTTATAGCCTAGGCTAGTTGTGTCCTTTTGTATGTACTGTGGCTAATTCTCTGTAACCCCTGTGGCTAGCGCGCGCAGCGCAACATTACCTCTTGCCAGAACATACCAAGCTGGCCAAGAATCTTTAAATATGCGTGTAAGGCACGAAGCGCCGTTCCGCCACAGCATTACTGTAACCCCTGTGGCTAGCGCATGCAACGCAACATTACCTCTTGCCAGAACATACAAGCTTGCCAAGAATCTTTAAATATGCGGATAAGGTGCGAAGCGCCGATCGGCCACGGCCTTACTGACAGCACACATAAACATATTCACCGTTAACAGCTAATTTATCAGTAATGCCGGTTGGTTGTAGCCTAGGCTAGTCTGTCGTTTACATGTAAAGTAGTGGTTCAAAGTTATGTATGCAAAGTAAAGGGTCCTAGCATCTAATTTAATGTCGGTTTGTGGTAGCCTAGGCTAGTCTGTCGTTCTACATGTAGGCTAGTGGTTAAAAGTTCTGCAAAGTAAGGGGTCATAGGCTAGCCTAGGTCAAACTTGTATGCAGAGTAACGGGTCAAACTTTTGTATTCAGAGTAAAGGGTCAACCGTAACAAAACCGTAAATATGTACATTTATGTGTCTCGAAACCGGGAATTGAGAGTTTCGGGCGCAGTGAAAGTCCGTGGTCGTTTCCCTCCAACCAAAAACCCCGGTTTCCCACTGGGTCCCCCTTTACCGTTTGATGTTTTTTTAAGGTTTATTTTCACTGGGTCAACTACAAAACCATTGTTACTAGCAATTATAATGTTCCCCTTCTCATTTCCAAATATGCATTATACATGTAGTTACTTAATTTAAGATTTTTTTCCTCGAAAATTGATCGTCCGTGGATATGTAGTCGCTCCGTGGATTTTTATTTGGATTTTTTTGACTAGTTGATTTGAAGATTTGTACTTCTTTATAGCATCAATAGCACTACGTGTGTTGCTGAAAATTACTGAAGAGAATGCTTGCCTTTCAGATATGTCAAATGTTGCTCCTATGGCTGAGATCTGCAGTAAACACAGATGATATTACAGGGAGGCCTTCTTTGATTAATTTATTATTCAAGAAAGCTGAAGCTCCTACTCCAGTATTGTTTTTTGAACTGGTTTCCCTTTCTTCGGATGTACCCTAGGACACGTTGGCGGTACATGTCTGTATTAGTCATATTCCGTTTAAGAAAATAAGACGAAGTGGTGCATATTTTTATTCGTTTCAGGGTCCAAGGTGATGGGTCTTCTATTATTGAAGGGAAAATTGGTGTAACATTATAAGAGTTCATTAAGTATTTGGCTCTTTTTGGGAAGGAGCTACTTGCACCATGATGTTCAATCTTAGGATTACAATTCAGGAAGCAGGCAGCTGCAGGAGATGATCCTGCTTGTAGGGAAAGGCCTCTACACAGTGTTATTAAGTTGCAGTGATGTCTCAAAGGTAGTATGCCTGCCTCTGCTAAAAAGGAATTTGTTGGGGATGATCTAAATGCACCAGTACATAAGCGCATTCCTTCATGATGCAATGCATCAAGAGCTATTAATGTAGCTTTAGATGCTGGAGAATATATAGGACAGCAGTAGTCTTATTATAGAAAAAACTGATGTCCTATATAACGCTAGCATGATGTCACGTCCTGCTCCCCATGTAAAGGTGAGACAGTTTCTTTAATAGGGCAAGGGCTTTTATGCCATTGGCTTTAATATATGTGTGCTTTCCAGTTTAAATGTTTATCAAACATTATTCCTAAGTACTTAACATTTGCACAGAACTTAATTTCAGTGTTATATAGATGGAGTTTGATTTCTTGGCCTTTTAGCCACCTTTTGTTTTTATAGAAAACAATGGCTTTTGTTTTACAGGGTGAAAAACAAAATCCAACTAATTTGCCCATTTACTTATATTTGTGATGGCAGTATTGATGACTCGTTGGGCATGTCTCAGGCAAGCTCCCTAAGTAGTATTAAGCTAACTTTTGAATGAGATTAAATTTACTGTAATTTTATTTAAAAGTTAGTTATATACATTACCCTTAAAAACGAAATAACTGGTTGGCGTAAAAATAATTACAGTATCTACTACAAACATACGTATATATTTTCGTACGTATACTAACGTTACCCCTAATTCATGGGATGCCATTTTCTTTTTCCCTCAGAGTAAAAGAAGTTTTCTTTGGGTCACTAGGTAAAAATCATTAGTCAGTCATAACAATGGTACACAATTCAATAAAATAAAGAAAACATGTATGTACATATGTAATGTATGCAAAAGGTGAAGGTAAAATTCAATCAATTTAAAATCATGAACTAGTGTGAGCACTATGAACAAAGAGAGAGAGAGAGAGAGAGAGAGAGAGAGAGAGAGAGAGAGAGAGAGAGAGAGAGAGAGAGAGAGAGAGAGAGAGAGAGAGATACGTACGTCATGTGAGGTAAAACTCTTGAGGGGCATTATCTTTAAAAAGTGCAAATGGGATCACATCTTTGAAAGTACATGAACTCTGTGTGGTGTAATTACATAACATAGTACATACAGATTGTACCAGCACTTTTCTCTGAGGTTAAGAAAGTAATTTTCACAGAATGACAACCTGTTATGTCTATGATATGTTTTACTAGTTAATCATAGAGTTCTTATAGAGAGAGAGAGAGAGAGAGAGAGAGAGAGAGAGAGAGAGATAGAGAGAGAGAGAGAGAGAGAGAGAGAGAGAGAGAGAGAGAGAGAGAGAGAGAGAGAGAGAGTTGGTATTAGTGAGAAGAAAGAGGGAGAGACAGTGATGGTTGGAGAGAGAAAGAGAGACTTAGAGAGAGGAGCTTTCTCTTTTTTCTTTCTTTACCATTTAACCAGACTGGGCCACAGCAATG
The DNA here is from genome assembly GCF_015104395.2 of Macrobrachium nipponense. Classification (NCBI taxonomy): domain Eukaryota; kingdom Metazoa; phylum Arthropoda; class Malacostraca; order Decapoda; family Palaemonidae; genus Macrobrachium; species Macrobrachium nipponense. Next base: position 66,836,374 of record NC_087213.1, on the reverse strand, counting down.
CATGGGCAGGTACAGCTGGTTGGGTAATACGACTGTTCCTTGTACATAATACATTGTCTCATGTTTCAATGCTTTTATTTACTATAAGTTGAATTGTAAGGTAACCCTGACTTTTGCTAGTTGCTTGACTCAGCCTTATTTTGTTTTTAATTTGTTAAACAGTTATTTCAACTACTGAATGTTTATCAAACAAGCAATCTTGAAATCTTAGTGATGATACTTGGTGTCTATTTTCTAGTGCTAAGAACCCTGACCAATTTGTTTCAAACAGAGAATAAAAAATGGGTCAAGGCTGGATCCTGTTTTTTAACTTAGTTTATGTTTTTGTACCTCTAAAAGGTTTTAGTTTATGTTTTTGTACCTCTAAAAGGTTTTAATATTATAATTATTTCTTTATTTTCTATTGACTGAAAGTATCCAAATGGAGAACCAACGGTGCACCAGACCATAGGTCAATGGTTGAGGATTTACCATGCATTGTAAGAAAAGCATTAATTTCATTCTGGATGGATTCCAAGGGGCCCTACAAGGTGAGGGGCATTATTGCTACCATTAAAAACATAATTGCCCTGGAAGACCCACTTGAATATGCACCTTCCCCTCAGTGCCTCAAGGGGTGACAGTCCATCAAGATTGAACCTAGGACTGAGGCAAGGTTTACAAAACTCGGCCACATAAAGTACTTCACATTTCAAAGTGGAGAGGCATGGCATCCAACTAGGCCCTCCATCAGTTTCCAAAGCAGAATTTGCAACTGTCCACATCATTTTACTGTACCATAAAGTCTGTTTTGATAGAAAAAAAATATATTTTCTATGAGAAAAAAAACTACTGAGAATCTATTGGTTTCCCTCACTGGGTGCTGGTACCATGCCATGGTTTATAAACTATGGGAAAATAGAGGACCTTCCATTCTCATAAACCATTCTTGTCCCTTGTATCTGGATCTACCATCACCCCTCCCTTCCCTATTACTGAGAAGGGTGTGTTGCTACTGAAAAGTATACTACAGTGGTACCTTGAGATACAAAATTAATTCGTTCCGAGACGGCCTTCGTATCATGAGTTTTTCGTATCTTGAACTGTATTTTACATGTAAAATGGCTAATCTGTTCCAAGTCCTCCAAAAACACTCCCGTAAATTTCATAATAAAGCTAAATTGACATATAAACAATGAAATACTACAACAATTTGGACCATTCAATACCTAACTTAATAGGTACTAGTAGTAATAATATGTATGTACCTGTAAATAAAGTGTATTAGTGTACATGGTATACAAGAAATAGCGAGGCTATCTCCGAAAGTGGCGACAGAGGAGTAGGACAAACGGCAGATACGTACACTTAACTTTAAGAAACACATTAACAAAACTGTAACACTTAACTTTACAAAAAACTTAAAATTAATTTTTTTTTTTACATTTTTTTTTTATACAAAATTTCAACTTCTTCACCACTTTTCAACTTTCTGTTTTTTCGTAATATCACTTGGTTCTTCCTCTTTGCTTACTCCTGCTAATACTAAAGGCCTCTTTCAAAAATAACTATCCAAGGAAGATTGCTTCTGCCTGCTTTTCAAAATGCTACTGAAACGACTCAGGCAAACATCATCGAACTGTGCAAGCATACGACCTGTGTAAGCCTTTTCGGGGTGTCTCTTTTCTACGAATGATTGCACCTTATGAAAAGCAGCTGGAGCATCCCTAATTTCTGCCATTGTCATAGAGGCGTCATCCTCCTCCTCACCACTGCTAGAGAACTCTTCTTGAACAACGTTATGTTGCATGGCCTCCAACTCCTTCAGGTCATCCGTCATAAGCTCCTCGAGAAGGTCATTGATGTCGTCCTTGTCGACGACCAGGCCCATGGACTTGCCAAGCGCAACGATCTCGTCAAGATCTGGTTGCAAAACAGTTTCAGGATCGTCAACTGTTCCTGAATCTGCAGCACCAGCTTTGCCCACATCGAATCCCTCGAAGTCTCGGGCGGATACGGCATCAGGCCAGAGTTTCCTCCACGAAGAATTGAAGGTTCGCCTCGAAACCTCCTGCCAAGCTTGGTCGATGAGTTGGATGCACATCACAACATCGAAATGCTCCTTCCAAAATTCACGCAAGGTGAGGTTTGTGGTATCGGTGATGTCGAAACATCTCTTGAAAAGATGTTTCATATACGTACTGCCTCTTGAAGTTTGATATCACTTGCTGGTCCATAGGATGGAGGAGAGGGGTGGTGATAGGCAGAAGATAAAGAACCTTGATAAACAAGTACTCCGCTAGGATATCTTCCTTGAGGCCAGGAGGGTGAGCAGGGGCATTGTCTAACACCAGCAGACATTTCAGAGGGAAGTGCTTCTCTTCCAAGATTTTCTTCACTGCCAGGCCGAAACACAGATTTACCCGCTCTGTGAACAAAAGTCTCGTTACCCAGGCTTTCGCATTAGCCCTCCACATCACTGGAAGCTTCTCCTTAAGCCCTTTGTGGGCCTTGAAGGCTCGAGAAGTCTCCGAATGATACACAAGTAGGTGCTTCACCTTGCAATCCCCACTGGCGTTCGAACAAAGTGAGAGCGTAAGCCTGTCTTTCATAGGCTTATGCCCGGGTAGCTTCTTCTCTTCTTCCGTGATGTACGTCCGACAAGGCATTTTTTTCCAAAAAAGGCCAGTCTCATCACAGTTGAAGACTTGCTGAGAACTGAAGCCTTCTTTGAGAGTCATCTCGTCAAACATCTTAATAAAGTTATTTTGACGGAGGAAAAATCTATTTCTGGGCAATGACCTGTGTCGCCCAGTGAAATCCCACCCTCTTTTCACATTCCTCACCCTGACTGACCCAAGCTTGGGTGCTATCTTCAGGAATGACGTCAGAGACGCTCACTGTAATAGTAGCGGGTAGCGGGGCTTTGGTTCGGCTCCTCTGTAGATTGGGGATTTTGGTGTATGAAGAAGCTAATTGGCAAGGGATCTCTGGTAGTGGTTTCCACTCGCTCTTTTACTATACCGACACCTTTATTAAAGGGTGAGCGAGCCAGAATATTCTGGCACTATTGTTTCTCTTTTTTCTCTGGTATATATATAGCAATATTTATGCCTTAGAAATGAGGATCAAGGATACATTTCACTGGGCGACACAGGTCATTGCCCAGAAATAGATTTTTCCTCCGTCAAAATCCCTTTTCTGGGCTCAGCCTGTGTCGCTCCGTGAAATACTGCCAGAGAATTGGCCCCACCAAGCTTGGAAAGTTATACACAATACATTAAAATACTGTAAAAATAAGTAAATTAAAACACAAGTAAGGTTAGTTGCTATAATATAGAACTTAAAATTACAATAAAGTGATAAAAATATACAGAAACAATGCGTTTTAATAGACCTTAAAGTAACTTAATAATAAGAACATAAAACCATAGTAACAGATATGGTAAGGATATACAAAACAAATAAGGGAACTAAGCCCAAACATAAAGCAACAATAGCCATTATATGTACAACTACATCCAAGGTTAAATATACAGAGACGACCGAGCTAAGTAAGGGTGCTAGTGAGGCAGGCAGAAGAGAAAGAGCTACAGAGGTAAGGTTTAAGAAAGTATATATCAAGCAGTGTCAGGGGAAACTGTGTTTCCAGCTGCCACTGCAGAGAATTTAAGGGCTTCTAAGGACTTCAAATAGTGGCGTTTAAATACTGTCGGAGATTTCCAGCCTGTGTATTTCTTAAGATCGTCAAAGTTCATATGTTGAAAGTAATTGATGGAGGTGGCAACTGCCCTAACATCATGAGCCCTTGGGAAAGACTCCAGGTTGGCCTGTTTTATGAAATACAAAATTTGTTGCCTAATTCCTTTTAAGGAAATTGTACCACCTTCCTCCCTAACAAATAATGGGCCTGAGGATATCAGGGTAGTCCTACTCAAGTAGGCTTTTAGGGAGTTGACTGGACACAATGACTGGTCCTGTGGAAGTGGTATGATTTTCCAAGGGGCCCGCCTTTCTTGTGGATCTTCGTTTTTGGCTAAAAATTGACGATCTGGAGAAAGGAGAAGTTCTCCTGAGGGAAGGAATTCAATGAGACCTGGATCCCTTGAAAGAGCCGACAGTTCTGAAATTCTAGCTCCTGAGGCCAAACTTATTAGGAATAATGTTTTCCTTAAAAGAGCTATATATTCACAGGAGTCATTATTGATTTGTGAGGCCAATTTAAGGACATTATTTAAAAACCATGAGACTGACTTAGGTCTCTCAGAGGGTCTGAGTCTAGCGCAAGCCTTTGGAATAGAGGATAAATAGGAATCTGTCAGATCTATATTAAAACCAAATTGAAAGATCTTTTTAAGAGCCAATTTGGTAGTAGTAATTGTGCTTGCTGCTAGGCCTTTCTCGAACAATGTCCTGAAGAAAGTTATGGCCAAATTTGTGGTCATAGTTTGTGCGTTTGAAGCCTTGAGGAACAAAGCCAGTTTCTTAACGGCTGAGTCATACTGACGCAATGTGGATTCCCTTTTATCAGATTCTAAGAATTTGATATTTTGGGGATCGATGTTAGCATCCCTTTGTGCCGCAAACTTCATAAAATCCATAAAGTTAGGGCTTTCTGAATTCTTGAGGAAGCGGACACAGTCCATGTTTGTACTAACTGAGTTAGTTTGGGATTGGGAATCTGCTGAGGCCGGAGTCTCAATTCTAGAAGTAGGGGAAACCAATTGCTTTTGGGCCAGTTGGGGGCTACTAAAGAAACGCGTCCTTTGAACATTCTGAGCTTGCCCAGTACTTTCAGAAGATTCACTGGAGGAAACAGATAAATCTTCTTCCACATGTCCCAATCCAGAGCCATAGCGTCCGTGGCATAGGCCAGAGGGTCCAGGTTGGGAGCCACATAGCAAGGGAGTTGGTGATTTGACTCCGTGGTGAAGAGGTCTACCTGAAGCCCCGGGACCTTGTGACAGATCCATTTGAATGGCTCCTTGTCTAAGGTCCACTCCGACTCCAGCGGGGCGGAGCGTGATAGAGCATCTGCTACCACGTTCCTCACCCCGGCTAGGTGAGTGGCTGACAGGTGCCATTTGTTCTTGTCCGCCAAGGTAAAAATGGCTATCAGTACATGATTCAGGTGACTTGACTTGGATCCGCCCCAGTTTATGCAGTGGACTACTACTGCACTGTCTAGAACTAGCTTGACATGTATTTTCTTGGGAGGCAGGAGCCTCTTGAGAGTGAGAAATACTGCCATGGCTTCCAGTACATTGATATGCAGCTGGCGAAATGGTAAGGACCAGGTTCCCTGGACCTTTTTGTACTGTGAGTACCCGCCCCAGCCTCTTAGTGAAGCGTCCGTGTGGATCACTAATGAAGGCGGGGGAAACTGGAGAGGTACTGCTCTTGATAAGTTTTTGACCTCCGCCCATGGACGGAGACATTTCCGTAGAATCATCGGGATGGAAGCTAGTTTGTTCCGGGACCTGCGGTTTGCTCTTGAATGCCAGACCCGGTTTATGTCCTTCAGCCTGGCTTTCAGAAGGATGTCCGTGACTGAAGCAAATTGGAGTGAGCCTAAGATTCTTGGTTCCTCCGGGAGGTCTGGACGTGTTTGAGAAACTGCCTTGTGGACTTGGCTATTTCTTTTCTTTTCAACGGCGGGATTGATAGAGTATGGGATCTCAAGTCCCACTGTAGGCCTAACCATTGGAAGCATGATTCCGGTGTTTGCCTGGACTTGGTCTTGTTTATTTGGAACCCTAAGTATTTCAGGAATTTGATTACTTTGACTGTCGCTTTTTGGCATTCCTCGGGGTTGCTTGCCCATATGAGCCAATCGTCCAGATAGGCCACTAACATTATTCCTTCCTTCCTCAATTCTTGGACGACTGCTTCCGCCAACTTTGTGAAAATTCTGTGTGCAATGTTGAGCCCGAATGGCATCACCTTGGAGGAGTAAGCTATCCTTCCCAGTTTGAAGCCTAGAAAGGGGCGGAAGTGTCTGGCTATTGGAACATGATAGTAGGCATCTGTAAGGTCTATAGAGGTTGTGACGGCCCAACGGGGAAGTAAGGTCCGTACCTGCGAAACGGTCAGCATCCTGAACTTGTCGCAAAGAATGAATGAGTTTAGATGGGACAAGTCTAGGATAATTCTTCGCTTTTCTGAGCCTTTCTTTGGCACACTGAACAAGCGTCCTTGAAACTTTAAATTCTTGACCCTTGATACTACACCTTTGAGAAGATCTTGGGTATACTCTATCAATTCCACTGTTGGTCTTTGATAGAAGCTGTTGGATGGAGGAGGACTTTGAAGCCAACTCCATCCCAGACCTTTGGTCACAATGCACTGAGCCCAAGGGCTGAACCCCCACCTTTGACAGAAGAGGTACAGCCTCCCTCCTACCTTGGGACTCTCACTGCTGGTTTGCCGATGGACGGCCTCCGCATGCTCCTCGGAAACCCCTGCCCCTGTTGGCGGCCCTTCCGGCTCCTCTTTGGCAGAAGGCACCTCTGGCACGGCTACCTCTGGCGAACCTATTGAACGGCTGAAAGGACTGAGCCTGAAAAGCCGCATTATAGGCCGGCGAGACAGCGAAGGAGGTTGATGGCTGGGGCTGTTGTGGAGGTTGCATCAGAAGCACATACTGCTGTTGCGGTTGTGTCTTTGACGCAGCCTGTTGCGGTACTTGAGGTACCTGTACCGTCTGGACCAGAGCTTGCTGAGGTGCCTGGAAGGACTAGAACTTCTTAGGCTTCTTTTTTCTGCCTGGGGTTGGATCCGGTGGATTCGGGTTTACGTTTCGCAACGAGACCCCACCTGACCCTCAAGCTCTGATTAACTTTAGAGGCCTCATACAGAACCTCATTCACGACCGGAGTGGGGAAGAGGTCTGTGCCCCATATGGATGAGGCGATAAGCTTATTAGGTTCATGGCGGATTGTGGCCTCCGCCAGAACGTGCTTTCTACAATTACGCCTCGCAATGACAAAGTCATAGAAGTCGCACTGCATTGTATGCAGAAGCGACTTAGCCATGACCTTAAATAACGGCTCTTGTTCATAAACATGGGCTGTCATCTCCGCCATCGTCAAGGAGTTGAGGGACCTGCTGAGCCTAATCCGGGCATCATACTCCGTCTGGATTAGCATATCCAAGAGCCTAGGTAGAATCTCGCTAAATAAAGTTGTGGCACAGTCAGGCTTGAGCTTTCCTACAGTGAAAGTAGGAGCTGCCCCTTCAAAGTAATTTTCCGAGCCGGGAATTAGGAGAGAGGTCGGTTCTGTCTCCCGGAGCTAGGGCATAGGCTCATCCTTTAGAACTGCCTGGTAGGTGGCTTCCACCACTTTCACAGTGAGCGGAAGTGGCATACCTTCCACCGTAGCGAAAATGGTGAAGGGGCTCCTAAAGGCGGTGAGGCAAGTATTCTCGCACTCCCACTCAGCTAAGCTCCGTAGCCAAGCTTGCTGAGCCTGTTCCCAGGGGAGAATGACAGTCTCCTTAGGGACTTTGTCTTCTCTCATCATGGCTGCGTCGGTTAAACGAACGTAGCCCATGAATGGTGGTTGCAGGTTCTCGGGGTAGAACTCGAAGTCCTCGAGTCTCCGAGTTCCGCAACCCTCAATAGAAAGCATCCCTTCTGAGAAGGGAGCATGTAGAGCCACCCTCCAAGGGTTGTTGGGCTTAAATGGAGGGAGGTTAGAAGAGTCCGGCATAAGCAAGGGTAAGATCACTTGACCGGACTGGGGATGCCCTGCCGCCAAAGTATCCTGGATGCCCGTCATTGCGCTCTCCTGGGCCACGACCCTCTCCGTCAGGGATTGGATCAACTGACCCGAAGCCTCGACCGATTTTGAGAGTTGCGAGAACATCTCCTGGAATTTGGACTGTACCAAATTTCCGATAACGTTGCCTACTTGTTCCAAAATATTGGAAGAGAAGGCTTTGGGGTCGAAGGAGGAAGCATGAGCTTTCTCCTTGCGAGGCTTGTGTCTAGGGACTTGGTTGAAGAGACCGCCTTCGTCTTGTCAGCCCCGGGATGGTGAGCCGATGGCTTAGGGACAAGAGAAGGGATTGACTTCTTTGGCAGGGACTTAGCCTTAGGTTTGAAGCCTGAAGAAGACTTCACTTTGGGGATTGTCAGAGAAGACTTCGGCCTAACAGACCTCTGCTTCTCCGAGAACCCCCGGAAAGAAGTAGAAGTGGAAGGAAGTGAAAGGGAAGGGCTCAAGGAAAGCCCCTGAGCCCCTACAGAACCTTACCGCTGCTCATGACGTCGACAGTCATGGGCTCCAGGTCCAAATCAAGGGCCGCAACTTCTCCCGCGACCTCCTCGGCGATGGCACCGTCTTCCAGGGGTGCAACCATGGCCTGGATGTCAGCTATGAGGGGGGCAGCTACGTCCGGCTCCACCACTGACCCCTTCTTGGCGCCGGGGAAGATCAGGTCTGCCATGTCCTGGGCCAGAATGTAGGGACGTCCCTTGGGAGAGTTCCTACCGAACCCTCCGACCCAGGCTTTCAGGGAGGCCAGTGCTGCGTCCGGACTTCTTCTAGGGTCTGAAAGGGGGTGTTAGTGTTAGAACTTACAACTAGAGGTAGAATAAACTAGTATAAAAGTCAAATTAACAAGAACAAAACTCATTGTATCAAAACAAGGGCAGTCTAAAATGAGACGTACCTCGGTGGAGGCTTCATTTACAAGAATGTAGCACGTGGAGCAGTTCTTATGGTGCCACACAGTGAAGTTGTCCATCCTCACAGCACACCCCGCGTGAGACCAGCATACCTCGTGGCCGCAGGGGTCCTGAAGAACTGCATTGCAGCCCTTCTCTTGATAACAGGTAACCTGTAAGTCAAATGATACATGAGTATCATTGAAAACCTCCGGAGAGGTCTAATAATTAATTATAAGACTGCTGCTAGTGTGGCTCTGGCGTGCGGAATGTCTGTATACATATAGATATATATGTATGTATATACATATCTAAAAATTTTATACAGGAAGGTAAGTGTCACCCTGTCACAATCACTTCGGGGCCTGTATTATAAAACCTGATGTCACGAGCGGAAGGTGGGAGCATGACTTCAACAACTCTGGCCGGGGCCAGAGTAAAAACTTCATAGAATAATGAACTCAAGGCATACTCGGTGCCGGAAAGTAACATTCAAGCGATCAGGGAGAGGAGTGATGAGACCAGGTGACAAATACCTGGCGGAGTAGGAACTCCGTCATAAAAAGACATAATATGTGTGTGTGTGTGCTATGGAAATCTGACGATTTGGGTGTGTTAGCCTCGGCATTCACGTGGCTAGTCAGTATGCCGTACCGAAAGAATCGGGGGCAGGCGACTAGGAAGCGGAAGGACAAAAATACGAAGGAATAAGGTCCCAACGTAAGGTATGAGGGACATAACTCCTAACAACAGGGAATCGAGATCTGACTAGGCTAGGCTAAGATCTGAAACATGCGGTCGGAGCGATACAACCCCCGTGAAGGGCTAGGATGTATAAAATCAAGCTAACTGCATTAAATATGAATGAATTATATAGATAAGGGAAAATACTGCTAAACATCGGTTGCCTAGATGGTATAGGGGACCAAATGGAGCAAGTGAAACCGCCATGCGGTCGACGAGTCGGGAGAAGGCGGCGCGGGAACAATGATGCTCCCGCTACCTCACTTCTAAGACTCAAAAAACGATGGAGATCTTCATAAATGAGATCTAAAACCTTGAAAGTAGTATATACTTAACTTGGATGCAGAAGCTTGAGCCATCTTGGATCAGGAAAAATTCCAAACGAGAATAAAAAGCACAGCACAGAACAAAAATGCGTGTGACGCTAACGATGCTATCGAAAGGAATGTCGCCAGACGCTCACTGTAGTAGTAGCGGGTAGCGGGGTTTTGGTTCGGCTCCTCTGTAGATGGGGGATTTTGGCGGAGGAAGAAGCTAATTGGCAAGGGATCTCTGGTAGTGGTTTCCACTCGCTCTTTTACTATACCAACACCTTTATTAAAAGGTGAGCGAGCCAGAATATTCTGGCACTATTGTTTCTCTTTTTTCTCTGGTATATATAGCAATATTTATGCCTTAGTAATGAGGATCAAGGATACATTTCACAGAGCAACACAGGCTGAGCCCAGAAAAGGCTTCGGCCGCTTTCATGTCCGAGATGGCCGCCTCCCCATGCCGCACCACCAAATGGATGCCAGTCCGTTTACGGAATTTCTCAAACCACCCACTAAAAGCCTTGAACTCTGGGGTTGGCATCGAAGTCCCTTCTCCTCCGTCGTCTTCGGCCTGGGCAATCAAATCACCAAAAATAGCGCTGGCCTTGTGGGAGATTGCCATCTTGGTTATCATATCGCCAGCGATTTCTTTCTCTTTTATCCAGACAAGAAGCAGCCTTTCCATTTCATCGTGCACGTGGCTCCTCTTGCTGGACAAAATAGTCATGCCCTTGGAAGGTGTAGCGGCTTTGATGACATCCTTCTGCGTAAGGATGGTGCCTATTGTCGATGGATTTCGGCCGTATTCCTTGGCGATCACACTCAATCGCATACCAGCTTCATATTTTTTAATGATCTCCATCTTCGTCTCCAAAGAAAGCATCCACTTCTTTGCTACTTCAACTTTCTTGGGACCCATGACTATGTACATACTGTACGTAATTAAGTTATGTAGTACATATGAGTATGAAGTAAAGTTCTCACACAACACGAGAAAGTAGTACTACAACGAAATCACTAACGAATTTACGTTAATAAAACGAAATCATATAGAACAAACACATTCTGCGTGCTTACAATACCGATGATGCCGCGAAGTGGCCGAAAAAGCTACGTAGATGCATGATGGGATCATGTGAGAGATGCTGACCAATAGGAGAGAAGGATCTTATGGTGGTGACTAGCATCAGGAACTAATGGGAGAGCGGGAGGATGGTAGCGAATCTACTCAGTTGGCGGCGTGCAAGTTTTAAAATTGTTATCGGTGGTCCGGGCGAATCTCAGACTTTACAGCAACAACCTTTCGTATCTTAAACAATTTTCTTATAAAGAGCCGCAAAAATCTTCGTATTTGCTTTCGTATCTCAAGTTTTTCGTAAGTTGAGCCTTTCGTTATCTCGAGGTACCACTGTATACTCTAAAATAACTTTATAGTATGGCTGACCACCTCACCTGCATCTAGTCCGTTCCAGCTTATGATGGGACTCTCCTTCATACTGCCATTAGGTAATGGAGTAGAAAGAAAGTAGTAAAGAAAAAAGACCAGTCATCCCATTCATTCTACTTTCATACCTTCATTTAGACTAGACACAAACTGACCCGCTAAGGGTACTGGATGAGTTATACCACTTGCTGGGCCGCCACCACTGGACCCAAGGAAAAGGTATCCAAGGATCTATGGGCAACGTCTTTTAAATGAAAGGAAGTGAAAGTTGTTTGCCGTTTCCAAACACCAGCTTTCAGAATTCTCTCCACAGACATATTCTTCTTGAATGCCAAAGAAGCACTCAAGCCTCTGATGTCATGAGCCCTAGCCCTCTCCTGGCTATCTGACCCCCTGTCTTCTATCATGTAGGCATTCCTGATCGTTTCTCTAGACCAAAACGATATTGTACTCCTGGACACTTCCTTTTTCTTCCGTCCGTACTTACGAACAACCTCCTGCACCCCGGCCTGAGGTGCCTTGTCCTTCTTAAGTACTCTCTTATTACTCTGACGGGACACAGAAGCATCTCATCTTTGTCATTGTCTACGAAATCTGCCAGAGAAGGTATGGAAAAGGAGTCGAATCTACCGTTCACTATTGATGGGTTTTGAGTTTTGGCCACGAATTCTGGAACAAACTCGAATACCATTGACTTCCAACCTCTCAAGTGCTTTACGATATATGAGAGGCCATGTAGTTCCCCCACCCTTTTGGTTGAAGCTAGGGCCAATAAGAAGACTGTTTTCAGGGTCAGGCTCTTATCTGTGGACTGCCTCAGTGGTTCATAGGGGGGTTTTGTCAGACTACTCAGTACCATGGTAAAATCCCAATCTGGGGCTTTTAGTTCCTTTGGCGAACATGACTGCTCAAAGCTCTTCATCAACATGGCCAACTCCCAAGAAGATGAAATGTCCACACCTTCCAAGCGTAAGACCGAGGCTAGAGCAGCCCTGTACCCCTTCACTGCAGATACAGACATATGCCTTTCTGTCCTGAGATATATCAGAAAGTCTGCTAATTACTGAATAGTGGTACCGAGTGGAGACAAGTTCCCTCTATGACACCAATCGCAGTATGCTGACCATTTTCTTTGGTATACTGCTGCCGATGACTTTCTGATATTTCCTGCCATCTGCACTGCTGCTTTTTGCAAAAACCCTCTCGCTCGCAGGAGATACTTGACAGTCCCCACCCGTGAAGTGATAGGGACTTCACTGACCGGTGGTACCTCTTCACATGCGGCTGACATAGTAGGTTGTTCCATGGGGATAACTCTCTCGGTATATCTATTAGGAGTTCCAAGAGGTCTGGAAACCATTCTGCCTTTGGCCATAAAGGAGCTACCAGAGTCATTCTGAGGTTCTGAGACTGCATTACCTTGTTCAGAACCTGACGGATTAGACAAAATGGAGGAAATGCGTAAAAGTCCCATGGGTGTCGTAGAGCATCTTCTGCTACTGCCTCTACATCTGAGACTACCAAACAATACACTTCCAACTTTTTGTTGTACCTGGTTGCGAATAGGTCTATGATCAGCCTTTCCCACAACATGAGCATCCTGTCCACTACCTGTTGGTGCTAGGACCACTCCATTCCCAGGATCTGATCCCTGCGGCTCAACTTGTCGGCCACTATGTTTCTTTTTCCCGGAAAATATCTGGCTCTGATGTCTACTATGTTCTCTACAGCCCACTGATGAAGTTGAACTGTCATCACATGTAACTGTCGAGACACTAGACGTCCTTGTTTGTTTCTGTAAGCTACTACTGGTCCCTTTTGGAATGAAAGAACTTACTTGGGCAACAGTAGTCATTCAAAACTTTTGGCAAACAATGTGTTTGTTCAATGTTGACAGGTTGAGGATCACCCTTCGTTCTGAAGAATCGTTTTTGGGAACACTGAAGTGAAGAATCCTTTTTGGGAACACTGAAGAGATGTTCCTGGTGACGAATGTAAGACTGTTTCTCTATGCTCCTTTTAAGAGGGCCTCCTGCATGTAATCTTTCATAAGGGGGTCCAGTTTTTGAAAAAAATCCCTTCAAAGGTGGATGGGGGCGAGACCATTTCCACCCCAGTCCGTTCAGAATAATGCTGTTTCCCTAAAAAGAAGACTTCCATTCAGTTTGAAACTTTTGAAATTGACCCCGACCGAACAATTCCAATTGGGATCCCCCCTTCCTCTGCCTTTTCCCTTAACCCTTAAACGCCGAATGGACGTATTAAACGTCGAGTCAAAATCTCCCCCGATTGCCGAATGGTCATCCATACGTCGACTCAAAAAAGTTTTTTTTTAAATTCGCGGAAAAATACTTATAGGCCTACCAGCCTAAAACTTTTGAATCACGCGCCTTGGGGGATGCTGGGAGTTCACGGATCAAGGCGTTGTTTTGTTTACAATCGTTACGCAGGCGCGCAAGCGCGAATTTCTTTCTTGCCGCACTAAAAAGTATCTGTGACACATCTCGGAAATTATTTCGTCACTTTGACATAATTTTTGTACCATTGTAAATTAGCCGTTACATGAAGTATTATATATGAAAATGTGCGCAATTTCATTTAGAATACAACAAAAAAATATTCATGATTGTAACTTTTATCAGTTATGAAATATTTCCATATAAATATCGATAAGTGCCAAAATTTCAACCTTCGGTCAACTTTGACTCTACCGAAATGGTCGAAAAACGCAATTGTAAGCTAAAACGCTTATATTGTAGTAATATTCAACTATTTACCTTAATTTTGCAACAATTGGAAGTCTCTAGCACAATATTTCGATTTATGGTGAATTTATGAAAAATCTTTTTCCTTACGTCCGCGCGGTAACTCTTCCGAAAAAAATCATACATGCGATTGTGGTAATGTTTGCACTATTTTAAAATCAGCCGTTACATAAAGTTTTATATATGGAAATGTGCGCAATTTCATGCACAAGACAACTAAAAACAACCCATGGTTGTAGCTTTTATCAGTTTTGAAATATTTTCATATAAAAAATGATAAGTGACAAATTTTCAACCTTTGGTCAATTTTGACTCTACCGAAATGGTCGAAAAACGCAATTGTAAGATAAAACTCTTATAATTTAGTAATATTCAATCATTTATCTTCATTTTGTAACAAATTGGAAGTCTCTAGCACAATATTTCGATTTATGGTGAATTTATGAAAAAAATAACATTTTCCTTACGTCCGCGCGGTAACTCTTCCGAAAAAATCATACGTGCGATTGTGGTAATGTTTGCACCATTTTAAATTAGCCGTTACATTAAGTTTTATATATGAAAATGTGCGCAATTTTATGTAGAATACAACGAAAAATAATTGAAGGTTGTAGCTTTTCTCATTTTCGAAATATTTGCATATAAATCACGATAAATAAAAAAAAAACCACGTTCGGTCAACTTTGACTCTACCGAAATGATCGAAAAATGCAATTGTAAGCTAAAACTCTTATATTTTAGTAATATTCAATCATTTACCTTCATTTTGCAACAAATTGAAAGTCTCTAGCACAATATTTCGATTTATGGTGAATTTATGAAAAAAACTTTCCTTCCCTCCTCGCGCGGATTCTCCGTCATAAATCGCGAATTGCGTACATCGCATTCTCGGAAAATTTGCTCCGTTTCATATTAGGCATTTCATAGAGTTTTATATATGAAAATGTGCGCAATTTCATGTAGAATAGTATGAAAAATATTTGAAGGTTGTAGCTTTTCTAATTTCCGAAATAATTGCACATAAATAAAATTTATAAAAAAATTTCGACATTTGGTCATTTTTAACTCGTCGGAAATGGTCGAAAACTGCAATTGTAAGCTGAAACTCTTACAGTATCGTAATATTCAATCATTTGTATTCATTTTGAAACAAATTGGAAGTCTCTAGAACAATATTTAGATTTATGATGAATTTTTGAAAAAAACATTTTTTTACGTCCGCGCATTACGAATTCGTACATCATTTTGTGATAATATTTTCTCTGTGTTGCTTTTATTGTTTTACAATGTATTATATATCGAAATGATTGCAATTTAGTGTACATTACAACGAAAAAAAAAGAAACTCGTTAGCTTTTACCGTTTTTTGCACAGCGTGATTTTAATACAATTATGTATGAATTTTCTTTTTTTTGCTACCATATATCGCATTATTTACATATGATAATGATATTATTTTTCATTTCTGATGATTGCATACTAAACTTCAGGCAATGACAAAAAAGGGAGCCAAAAATGAACTCTTAATCTTCAAAAATAAGCGCGCTGTGATTTTTTGAAAAAATTATTTTTTCCGCTTCCGCGCTCACTCAAAACCGGTTCCGGCATTCGGGGGAGTTTTTTATTTTTACCGCTTCGGCGTTTAAGGGTTAATGGGCATTCCAGGTGTGACTTTTCCTTTTCCTCT
Source organism: Macrobrachium nipponense (assembly GCF_015104395.2). Classification (NCBI taxonomy): domain Eukaryota; kingdom Metazoa; phylum Arthropoda; class Malacostraca; order Decapoda; family Palaemonidae; genus Macrobrachium; species Macrobrachium nipponense. The sequence continues at coordinate 66,820,770 of NC_087213.1, read as the reverse complement.
ATAAGCTGGTTTTTGGACCTTGTGAAAAGGATACGCTTTTTGCTGTGCAGGTTTTTGTCCCTTTTGACTGTGTATGAGGAGAGCTGCTGGAAGTAAATGGAGGCCTATATGATTTTTTACCAAAGCATGCCTTTTTGGATTTGGTAAGGGGAAATTTCTGGTTTTTTGTTTCCTGAAATCTTTCCCCAGTAAAGCATATACTGTGAAATTTTGTTGACGTGCTTGTTCTTTTATTTGAGTCACAATAGACTCCTCAAACAGGTCTCGGTAGAAGGCATTAGACTGTAATAGGGTAGTCACATTGGGAAGTGACTTGTTGGAGTTTTCCAGTACCTCCATTTGCACTTTTATGCACCAGTCCAAAAATTTATAGAGCGCTTCCCAAAATGTCCTCATAAGGCTTTTGCCACAACAGCAAAAATCATCCCAGATGCTGATGTACTTTCTGAAATCCTTTTCATTGGAGTACCAAATTGCTGAGTTGCAATATCTAGGGGGAGCTATTTCCTAACAAAGGGAAGTTGTAGTGTTGCCCATTCTTTGGTGGAGTTTTCTGAAACCGGGATAACTGAAGCAAATGGTTTTAGTTCTGCCAATGGTTCACGCTTTCTAGTTACTACATAATTTTGAAAATGTGTTTTCACATGATTTATGACTTTAAATGTGAAGGGGCAGAAGGCTGGTGGTACATGGTGAGCCACCCGAGTCTTGTTCATAATGGCACTATAAATTCCTATCCCATTTACCTGGTGAAGAGTTTCATCTACAGTTCTTAATGCCAAATTTCCAGCTAGGAGAACAGTTTCCTTTTGAGGCTTCTCCACGTCTGGCACAGGTGGTATCAGTCGCCATTCAGTGTTAGGAAAGGCTGACCTGTCCCTAAATTCAACATGAACTACTTCTATCATGGTCTTTCTCTCATTAATAAGATACTTACCATCTTGAGAGAAAATACACATTGAGGCATCTCGTCAAGGGTTATCAACATCAGAGTAGGATTTTAGAGTCTGCTAGATTTTGGTCATAAGACTCATAACAAGAACTGGCCATTTTGTTGGTTCCAGTTGGGTTTGCACTCTTACATCTTGTTTGGGCAGATTTGGTTTCAATTCTCCCCATTCTATTGCAAGACGCAGGATGGTTACATTTTGGTGTATCATTCAGTATGTCCATTATCTGTTGCCTTTCAGCAGCAAAAGCATCTTTGACGTCATTCATTATTTCCTTGCGGAAGTGATCTAATACTGCAAACTGTGTATCCCTTTTGGGGGTGTGGCGGGATCACAAGCTAAAAAAACAAGCTGGCTAAATCCCCCCCCCAACATGAACCTAATCACTCCAGCTGCCCAACTCACCCCAATCACACTTTCTTCTTTACACTACAGTATACACGCAGGACAATTGACCTATACCTACTAAAAAAAACAAAAAACAAACACAAAACACATGTACTTACCAACTGCTCCAGATACTCCAGGCTATGCTGTGCTGTCCGCTGGTCAATGTCGCTGAGACATAAACAATCACAAGCCAAAAACCAAGAACCACAACCCAACAACAACCAAGGACCACAACTCAACAACACAACACCCAAGGACCACAACCCCACAACTCAACAACAAACAAGGAACAACCACAATCCAACAACAAACAAGGAATACAACCACAACAAAAGACCACTGCACAAACAATCACCAACACAAAAAACAACACACAAAAGCAACATACACACCCACTAACAACACCAAGGAATCCCAACAACTCACTAACAAAAACTCACAAACAATTCAAAAAAACTCACAAGCACAACAAATCCAACAGCACAGGCACAACAACTCCAAAGCAAACAACATCAAACTCAGCAAAAATCAAACAACAAAACAAAAACACAAAACTCAACTGACTTCCAATGCCTTCAATAGACTCCTCCAACACTCCTAACTGTCACCAGCTATCACCAAAGATTAACTGAAAACTCACCAAAAATAAAAAAATAAATAAAAAACTACAGCACCAACAGACAACCCAGAACTCTCCAACAGCCAATCAAATCGTTAACCATCCAGCCACCAATTACTCTCTCTCTCTCTCTCTCTCTCTCTCTCTCTCTCTCTCACACACACACACACACACACACAGACGTTGTCAAATGGAACTCCATAACTCTCCATAGGGGAGTTTGCGAAACCTGATTGTATATCTACAGCCAAGCTGCAGCTGTCTGTTCCCCAGGGGGGCAGAAGTCCTGGGTGAATTGCTATAATCCTCTGAATTTGCTGTTATTTCCATTGGGTTCAGGTGGATCCTTACATCCCTTTTGGGGGAAGGATCCTGATCAGCCTCTGAAAGCTGCATGGGAGATTAACTTTCTTCTACAATGTTTTTCCCATAGCTGATTGACATCTGTGTCCCTGGTCTTTCTGGGTTTAGCAAGGTTCTTTCGGTATCAATGTCTACCTCAAGGTCTTTGAACACCTCACCTGTAGGTGAGGATTCCTCTAATTCCTCCTCAGGATGTGCCTGGGGGGTAGCGGTGACTGATGTTGTTGGGTTTTGGCCTGAATATGGAACATCAGAGAAGGGTTTAAATATATATTTCTGGAGTTTTGCCAGATAGATATAATCTTCCCCTTCCTCACCTTTACTAAACCCTAGGACCCATCAAGACAGTCTAAAGCGAGCAGTTTCCTCTTTAAAGCTTGCTGCCAAGAGCACGCTACAATTCTCACACATATCAGGAACAAATTTGCATTGATTGTTACAGGGACTATGCCTATGGCAGGTGGTATGGGCAGCGCCCACTGGCAAAAATCACACCGAGCAACCAGCTACAGCACATTTTAATTGAGGGTCACTTCTCAAGATGGCCCTGTAGTGAAAAAACCTTCTCAAGATGGCCCTGTATTGAAAAAACCAAGTTGTTATTAGAAAATTTTTATTTTAGTATAAATTACTTTTAATACTTGAAAACCATAAATATTTACGAGTAGTAGATATTTCATAAGTCAGTTTGACTACAAATGTACATAAATAAACATTTCTAGTACATTCTGTAAATTATTTAGGCAATTCTATGTACTAACTCCGCACAGACTGTAAGGAATGGTCCCGTAAAAATAGAGGCCACTAGAGACTGGGGTGTCAAATGTCATTTTTCTGCTTCTGATACTAGTCCCTGGGGTTAAACTCAACCCCCCAACAACAATTGTAAAATTTCAAATATCAACTCAATTACTTTTATTGAATTGTAATATTCATTTAAATAATTGACACAGCTATTACCTAGAGCTGCCTAAATCTGTGTTAACTCAAACCTTTTGAGGTTTAAATTACCTTTGAGGCCTTGTTTATTTTTATATTAAACTTTGTCCTTATGTATTGGTTTTGTTTAGGTTTTAATTTTGATTATATAACAACACCCAATACTATTCAAGTTAGTTTATGACTACCTTTTTACTAACCTAAGCAAGTTTTCTTCCACAAGGCATAAGGTTACTTATTACCAACAAGAATTTAATATGTAGCCTAATCGCTTAGTTAGGCTACATAAACAAGTTACTATTTACTGAGTCATGTTATTTTTGAAATTTTCAATAATGTGGTTTATAAACCCATACAACTATACATATACAGGCAGTCCCAGGGTTACGACGGGGCTTCCGTTCTTGAGACGCGTCGTAAGCCGAAAATCGTCGTAAGCCGGAACGACGCTTGGAAATATGTCTTAAACTAATAAAAAGTTATAAAAACCTTACTTGTAATCCTTTGGTTACACTACATGTTGTTTCCTGTAGTTTTATGTACAACCTGGAGTTATTTTCATAAAACTAATGCTGGTTCTTGAAGGTAAAAACTATTGTAATCCTCTGGTGACACTACATTCTTGAAGTTTTATCTACAACCTGGAGTGATTTTGCCAAATCTTGAGGGCTACAAGAACAGCTGATTACTATTTACGTATCATATAGACTAATTAAAGTAAACGTATCTTTAAATAGGCTTATATATTAGTATCAACAAAACATTTCCTGCCATGAGTCAGCGGCCGTTTAATGAAACGAACACTTCTCTGTCCTATCTGTTCAGAAAATAAACGTTACGTCAATCGCCGAGACCATTGTTGCCAAGGCCTCTCTCTCTCTCTCTCTCTCTCTCTCTCTCTCTCTCTCTCTCTCTCTCTCTCTCTCTGATCAAATTACACTGGAACCTTGACATACGATTGCCCTAATATACGAAT
>NC_087213.1:66759033-66809033 GCF_015104395.2 Macrobrachium nipponense | reverse complement strand
ATATATATATATATATATATATATATATATATATATATATATATATGATATATATATATATATATATATATATATACTATATATATATATATATATTTACTTTCACATAAAATGAAGACATTGCATCATAGATTGAATCTTTTGTGACAAATTTAAATATTCTGTCTTCTTTTAATTAATAATTCATTGTTGAAAACAGAACACTATATCTTGCTTATTTGGTAAGATTTTAAAAGAGCCCCAACTACTGAACAAGATCATAACGACGATATAACTTTATTACTGATCGGAGTTAGTTGAGGATATGGAATCGATGGTTATAAAATGTATTCTTGTTAATAAATCAGTTTTTAAATCACCCCATAACTACTGATTGTTCATTTTAAGATTGACTCTTCGTTTTTGCTTAATATTTAATTTTATATTGAAGTATTTTTGAAAACACACGAAAGCTCATGCTATAATTACATTTTCATTTGTAGGCCTACAATATACAGCTATGGAGGTTGAAATCACTATAAATTCTTTACTATTTTACTATTACGTATCACTATTGCCTTCTTAATAAACATACTGTGACAAAAGCCGAGGAAGAAATGCCAGTGAGGCTTCTATGCTCTGGAAGGTGAAAGGCATGAGGAGGATTATTTTTCATTATTCAGAATTTTTAACAAAAGAGTGAATGTAGACATGTGAAAATATGATAAAGTCAGATAAGCACGACAAGAAACTAGCATTACAAGAACTGATAAAACAGCATAAGAATAAAGCAGTAATCCACCACGTGACGCGATTTAACTATGACCTTGGTTGTTGTTTATAACAACAGGCCGACGCTGAACGTCAAAGACAGGAGGAGGGGCTAAGACGATGAGGAACTTACCTAGCCATCAGTGCTGCCAGCGTCGGCTATAAACTAACCATCCATGAAATGCTCGATGGATGCTTCTGTTTATTGTCTTGCCATTCATAAAATAACAATTAATGTTGACTGAAATATTTACCATCACTGTAAGTAAGAAATATTCTATCTACTTAAGTAAAATTTATTACATTTGAATAACCAGAAAATATATTTTTCGACCTTTGAAATCAGAGAAAGAGAATAAGAAACGCTAAAAATTATTTTTGGTCCTATTTTATCACATCTAAAACGGTGGTAGTTGTTATTTCATTTTTAAGAAGTTTTAATATACGCTTGAATAAACGTTCAGCTTTCCAATGGTACCACTATAATCATGATAAAAAATACACGGGTAAAATTAGAAAGCATTTTGTGGGAACTTTCAATGCATCTAACTCTTCAACTGTTCATCGACGGGTAAAGTACCAAGACCGGAACGTAAACAAGTTGTTAAGCCCGTCCGGACCGGAAAGGGTTAAATAGGCTTATATTATTTGTATCAACAAATCATTTACTGGCATGAGTCAGAGGCCGTTTAACGAAACGAACACTTCACTGTCCTTAACTCGGAGCGTCGGAAGACGCTCTCTCTCTCTCTCTCTCTCTCTCTCTGATCAAATTATACTGGATAATGTCTCTCTTTGGATACTTGGAATTTGCGTTGTAATCTAACCAGAAACTTCGTTTTGTTATTATTACTGGAAACAAACAATGATTTTTTCATTATTTGCGCTTTTGGACTGTTATATGTAAACTTTGCGCACCGCAAGCTAGTATGTATTCATTCGCTCGGAAACTAGTTCCGCATATGAGGCGTCACTAAAAAACATAGAAAAATACGACATAAAAAGTGTTGAACATAATCATAACCTCAAAATTTTTGTGGCGCTGCTCTCCGCTTGGCGTCGGTAGTAGTAGTAGTAGCGGACGCATCACCCTTTAGTATCAGCTCTCTCAGGTGGGGGATTTTGTGATGGAAGGTCTAAATGGTAAATGACTCGTGGTAGTGATCTCACTCGCCCCTATTTCCATACCGACACTTCTTTTATAGAGTGAGCGAGTCAGTTTAACTGACATTTTCTTGATTTTATTTTTTCTCTGGTAATTTTAGGATTATTTTACCTAGAAATAATGAACTTAAGGATATTTCATAGGGCGACACGAGCCAATCACCCAGAAATAGATTTTTCCTTCGTCAAAATCCCTTTTTTATTAATATACTGTGCTAAACTATAAAGGATTTTTATCATAGTATGCGTTTTTTAAAAGCGTCGTTAATTCGGAGCGTCGTAACCTCGGAACAAGCGTTGTAACCCAGGACGGATTTTTCCATTGAACATTTAAGAAAAAGCGTCGTAACCTCGGAACGTCGTAAGCCGGAACCGTCGTAACCCGGGGACCGCCTGTACACATACATATATGGCTAACTATTTACTAACCTAAGCTAGATTTCCATAAGACTTAGGTTAGTATCCTTGGTATAATATATTCTTACCATATAAGGTTAGGTTTTGACTTATTACCAACAAAAACTTAATATGTAGCCCAATCGCTAGTTAGACTACATAACCAAGTTACTATTTGCCGAGTCATGTAATTTTTAAAATTTTTTCAATAAAGTGGTTTATAAACCCATACATATACACATATATACATATATGCACACACATAGGCTAGGATACTGAATCATAGCAAAACAGACATTTTTGCTAAGCCTCGAATGGTTTTAGCATGTTACATTACTGATAAACTAGCCTATATAAAACCATCATACCAACACTAACCTTCATGTTAGGTTATTTTACCTTAACGTGTAGCTCCGAGTTGTAGACTACTATTACATTTGGTACCTGTTGCCAATTTTACTAGCCTTAGAATACGTATTCAAGGCTAACAACTTTGATTAATAGTGTTGTTAGTAAGGGGTTCCACTACTCAACACTAGGAATTATCTGGCTTGGTTTATTTCGGTCATACTAAATATGGCAAAATAAAACTAAAATAATGTAGCCTGTTTATCTGCTTCTAAGTATTTATCGCCAAAAAATTAGGTAAATACTTAGGGTTATTTAATCATCTTTAAGACACACCATCTTAGGTTACGGGCTACCGATAATTGCCATTCCTGGTCTAAAATCACGTGTCCTAAACCTGCTAGGCTACTAGCTCACGTAGGGTACTGCCTCGGAAATTATAGAAACCGTTATCTGAAAAGATTAACTAAATTAATAATTCAATATAGAATAGTTCTTTAGGCAAAAAAAACTTCAAACAAAAATTTATTTATAAACACTTTTTGCGTTTGTAAAGGCTAGCCTGGAACATGTGTCTTACTGGTCATGTGTTCTAAACAATGCCAGACGAGTAAACAAAACGCTAGTTTTCTACTTCACAATAAAATTTTCTTGTTCCACAGTTTTTAACCTAACTGTTTTAACTAAATCTTAAAAATCAGCACTTAACTTTCAAATGTCAGCGATTCCATGACTGATTTCAAAGAAAAAATCTCAAAATAGAGGAGCACTGGCAGTATAGTCTTTCGTGTGTGACGACCAGAAAGAATAATGATTTGTTGTGGTCTTTTGGCAGCCCGATCATAAAACAAGATGGCCGATGCGCATGTGCAATAGTCACTTCTAAAGGTATTGACGTAGGAAAACTGGGTACAGCTTTCACTGAAGATGAGAAAAAATGCCCAAGTCTGTTGAGTCCATTATACTCTATCACTTGTCATAGTGTTTATCATTATGGCATAATATCCTGCTAAAATACCAGACTAAAAGATATTTCTTTGATATTAGTCTGATCACCTTGGGGTGCTGGCACACACCAGGGGGTTAACTCCTTTGAGGACGAAATAGCGACGACGCTATCAAAAATACCCTTTATACAAACTACCTCTTTTTGTTACAGTTGTTCTACCATCTCACTGTACGTAAATTAAACTCTCTAAAATACAACGCAGAAATGCATTCCTAATTAAAATTTGTACTTTATAAAAAATAGTTAAATAATCTCAAGTGTATTTACTAAAAACTAGTATTTGGAAACAGAAAATATGTATGTGAAAATTCTGGATGTCTAAAAATGCTTTAGGTAATTTTTGAGATGCAATCTATGCTTCCCAATACAACATTCATATCTAAGTTTCTAACAGTTCCATTTTGGACGACCATGGCCACATTGCCTGAAATTTCTCCATACCCTGCATACATGTCTTTCCAATAATAGCTTCAAATGATTTAATGAATTACCTTAAGCACTGATGCATCATAGGAAAAACTATGTTCTATTTTATCCCAGTGATCTTATATAAAAAATCACCGCCACAATCAAAACAAAGATGACAACAAAGAATTCAGAACAAACTCTCTGATTCTACAAGTTATATTTCAGTCTTGTAACAGTATGAAAGACAAATAGTTTACATACCTTCCACACAAATAAGGATATCTTCATGTGCATTTGTCCATGTAAAATTCTCCATACAAGTAGTAGTCAATGTTTCATTTTTGGTTAGGAAAAGGTAATTTTTGGGGCAAGTGTAGTTCACCTTGAAAAAAGGAGAAACATTTTAATCTTACAAGTGGCTGAAGCCATTATCTTAAGAACAAAGAAAAATAACATATGAACCATCCTCTTAAGAACAAAGAAAAATAACATATGAACCATCCTCTTAAGAACAAGGAAAAATAACATAAAAGCTTACCAACTTGAAAGGCACTGCACTCTTTAAAAGGTACAATTTTCATGAATTAACAATAAAAAATTTTCCACCTTAGTCTTCTGCTGGAGCTCAACATTGAGCTTGACCCAAGACTAATTCTTCCTAACTGTTTTAAACATTAAAGACAATGTTACAACATTTATACAAATATTTCAACATCTTGACAAGACAGACAATAATAACAATCTTTATATGTTAAAGATTCTGTCTTTAGAGTACAAAAATTTCATGCACACAATTAATAGAGTCATTGTCACTGATTTTTAAAAGGAAAGTTCTGTGTAATGATAGCAATTAGTTTAATACTTGACCAAATCCAAAATGGAAACAACATACAGTACTGATCAACTTACCACTGCCCCAACTGTCTTGTCCACTCCATCCCATGATGATGAGACATTGGAAGCTAAGTCAGGGATGGTGGGGTCCTCTTTACATACTATGGTGAAAAGCAAAATAAATAGGAAAAAATAATGATGTAGTTCATGTTTGAATATACACTTCAGGGTAAAATATCCTTCAAGATTTTCACATTATGTACTGTACCAAAGACTTTCATTTTTTAGTCTGAACCAATTTCATGGAATATTCTTCATCTAGCCTTAAGTCAGAAAAAATGACAAAGAATTGGAAGAAATGAGAAAAGTAAACCAAAAAGGAGTTAAGGCCAGTCTTGTCAAAGAAAGAATATTGTTTTCCTTTGGGGAAATAGAAGGTGGAAGGGAATTCCATCCTCATATTCACCAAAATTGGAAATCCACAGTTTGATGACATCATCATGATAAATATGGAAAATTCATCATTTGGCAGGGGTAACGGGGCTACCGGAATCTTGGAGCATTTTTATAACAGTATATTACAAGTGAACAGTACAATACAAGTGAAAAAAAAGTAACTCACCTTCCATGCAGATAAAATCTGGATCTAGTGTAGTCCAACCTGTCGCAGTACCAGTAATGAAAGTAGAACTTATGCCTGTTTTTGTAAACTGACCTGCTGGGCACGTAAAATTTATAGTTTGGTTTACTAAATAGGGAACAATATTTTCACCTACTGAGTAATTGCCAGGAGGAAGAGGAGGTGAAACTGGTACAACTGGAAAGAAAATATGTAGAAAGGTCAGAAAAAATGCAAGAGGTAAGTAAGTAAGGTAATTACATTTAATAGAAATTAATTAGACAGTAGAAGTATTATATAAAATGTGTCTGTCTGTCTGTCTCCTTACCTTGCAAACACTGAAGAATAGTTATATCTGTCCAAACTTTATCTGCTTCACATGTTACAGATACATTTAGCTCTCTGTTGGCAAAGACATAGTCTGTGGGGCATGTGTAGTTAACCTGGCAATGAAAGAATAGAATAAGAGTCGATTTCTAAAAAATGTGTAATACAGCTGGATAAAACATGCATAGTAATTTTTAAAAATGAGAGATAAAGCAATAACATCTGGCAACCAGTTGTGTAATTACAACAATTTCCTAAACTGCCATCCTATTTTCAAGATTACACCAAAGTAGAAGGAATCTATTAAATACAGTCACGTTTACCAAGAGCCAATTCCCATCTGGAATATTTTGTTGGTTTCCTCTCTTTCACATGTTGAAAACTTATTTAGCAATATTCCAAACATTTTGATCAAAATGTTTAGAATTATTAAGAATGTGTACTCATTGTATTCAATTACATAGTGACACCCTACAAAACCCCACTTATTGTTGTGAATGTGTACTCATACCAAACTATAATACTGTAATAAGAGTCTAAGAAATCTCATTACCAAGAAGTATCAAACTCAAAAGGAAGCCTTGAACTGAACCTAATAAGAAGAAACAAGCAACTAAATTAAATGCACATCTAGCATTAAATGGTGGTTGGTACAGTCTTGGAGGATCTAAATGCAAAGGATGATCAAAATTATGAAAACAATCTGCTCAATGAGCTGAAACAACAGTGCCAGCGATTAATACCAAGATTAGAGCTAAAAATTCCATAGAACAACCTCTTTTTCTAACAGTTTCTGAAGCAAGTCAGATGCTGAAGGTCAAGCATGGGAAAAATATTCAAAATATCGAAGAAGAGAAGAATCAAGATATCTCCTCAAGACTAAGACCATTTTCCCAAACTTTTTCCACTATACAAAACTTTAGTGCAACTGAAGAACATTCTCATGTTTTTGTATATTTTTTTTACAGCAAACACATACAAAGTCCAGGCTACAATTTAGAGCAAGGCATAATTATAAAATATAAAATTCAAGGGAATCAAACACCATGAAATTGACAAGACTTACAATTCCCTGAATTTGTGATGTAACAATCAATTGTTCTGCATAAGTAAATATAAGGAACATGATGAAAACTCTAGTTACAATGTAAGATTATTACAGACAGGATAACTATATATGATGACTGTTTTCATAAGAAAGGGTGAACTAATATTTATCATAATTTCTTTGAAGCCATTACTTTGAAAGAATAAAAGAAAATGCTTATTAGTCACTAACCTGAGTACCAACAGCTCTGGTCACATTATTCCATGAAGAAATGACTGGAAGTGCTACAATTGGAGGATCATCTAAGCACACTGTAATAAACCCAGAAACAGAATTACAAATTAAAAATTAAAAATGTTAAGCGAGGAGATACTTAAAATTATCTGAAAGGTATTATAATCCATTAACAGCACATGTATCTGACTAGTCACCAAGAATTTTCATACCTTCAACACAGTCCATGACAAGATCATTTGGTGCCCATAAATGATCAGTTCCACATACAATCTGCGTACTAACAACTGGACCCTAAAACAGAAATATGATAATCACTGTGTATATAATTTTGTTTCTGTTTTCTTCTGAAAAGAGTATATACATATGTAATTATATACAAATGTATATGCGCACGCACACACACACACATATATATACATATATATAAGCGAATTCCACAGGAAAATGATAGTCAGAAATCCAAGCACTTTCGTCTTTACTCAAGACATTGTCAAGGAGTTAATGAAGTACAATTGGAGAGAAAGGTCTCAGGTACAACACAAGATCAAGAATACCAGATGGTTAATTGACAATTAACCATCTGGTATTCTTGATCTTGTGTTGTACCCGAGACCTTTCTCTCCAATTATACTTCATTAACTCCTTGACAATGTCTGAGTAAAGACGAAAGCGCTTGGATTTCTGACTATCATTTTCCTGTGGAATTCGCTTATTTATGAAGTCACGTGCATCTACTGTGATTTTTTTGAAGCATACTATATATTATATATAATATATATATATATATAATATATAATATATATATATATAGATATATATATATATATATATATATATATATTATGTATATATATATGTAGATAGATATGTATATATATAAAATATAAATTATATATATATAAATATATAAATACAGTGGGGCCCCCGTATTCGCGTTCTCCGGATTCACGGATTTTTCTCTGGACCATATGTACCCATTATTTGCGGTGAATTTGCCTATTCGTGGGATTTTCTGATGATAAATAATCACCAATTAGTGTATTTTGATGTTATTTTCATATCTAAATACATCTTTATGTTACAAAAATGATTTACCAATTTTAAAATATTAATAATGATCAATGCTGTATTAGTAAGTTTAATAAGATTAAATATCACATAATAATTAATAATTTTTTTTCTCTCTCTCTCTCTCTCTCTCTCTCTTTGTATGATAAATGATTTACTAATTTTCAAATATTAATATTAATGTAAAGAGCAATCACTTCAATTAAGAAAATACTACCGTGAATTAGTAAGATTTTAGTTCTTTTGAACTCTAGGTCTCTCTCTCTCTCTCTCTTTTACTGGGATGAGAGATTTTTATGGTACATGTATGTATAATATGTTTATTAATATTTTCATATGATAATAATAATGATAATAATAATAATAATAATAATAATAATAATAATAATAATAACAACAATAACCGTAATTACAAGAATCATATGTGAAAGTATTTTACAAATACTACGATAATCTCTCTCTCTCTCTCTTACAGAGATGTATGTTTTTTGGATGATGATTTACTAATTTTCAAATATCAATATTAATGTAAACAGCAATAATATAAATTCATTAAAGAAAATACTAAAGTAAATTAGCAAGATTTTAGTTTATAAATAAAAAGAATTATGTAAGAATGAAAGAAAATGCATTTTACCCCATGTCTTGTTTTTGAACACGTAGCCAGGTGAGTTGGCTGGGGTCCAACAACTGTCAAAAGGAGGGGGAGTGTGAGTTGTCATGTCGTTTTGTTGCCATCAAAGGATCATGCAAGTTCTCTCTCTCTCTCTCTCTCTTACTGAGATGAGATAATTTCTATTGTACATGTGTATGTTTATTAATATTTTCGCATAATAACAATAGTAATATAACTCATTTCAAAATTCATATGTGATAGTATTTTAAAGAAGTACAATAATCTATCCATTTCACTCTTTTAAATAAGGATAACTCTCCTTCTCCCCTCCCCTCTCTCCTCTCTCTCTCTCGTCTCTCTCTCTCTCCTCTCTCTCCTCTCTCTCTCTCTCTCTCTCTCACCACACGAGATACTAGTATGTCCTAGTGGTAACTCTCGCCCTCTGTTTGGGCTGGAAGTGTATGTATAAGTATATCTTCCTCTGTTTGGGCTGGAAGTGTATGTATAAGTATATCTTTAAGGAGATTACTACACTTTATGGTAAAATAATAATATACAGTGCTAGTTTACAAATAATATTAAGTTTAATGAGATTAAACAGTAACAATAACATCTCTCTCTCTCTTATGTATGTTTATTTGTTTTGTAGTGTAAATAAATGATTTACCTTATAACTAATTTTCAAATATTAATAAAATTAATTAAAAATAGCGATTCCCAATCTTTTTTATCCACTTGGAGGAAGGTGGGCGGGGGAGTAAATGACAGTTTGATATACAAATTGGCGGAGGGGAGGAAGGAGCCGGTGTCTAGGAGTTATTCTCTCTCTCTCTCTCTCTCTCTCTCTCTCTCTCTCTCTCTCTCTCTCTCTCTCTCTCTCTATTATTATTCTCTGTCTCAGAAATAATTCATAATTTCACTCTTGATGGTCAGATATATGATGTTGCCATTCATTGGTCTCCCTCTCTCTCTCTGTTATTTGCTGTAGGTATATATTTTTAATGGTAAAATGTTTAAGATGACTTTGAAATGATATTAATATATAACCTCAAAGATTAAATGGCAGTATAGTTAGTTTAATTTTTAGGTATATTTGAAGTAGGATGTTATTAAAGGTATACATTTGGTATCTGAACTTTCAAGATAGGCAGTTATAAGCATTTTTAGTGGTGGTATTAACTATTCGCAGGTTTTAACTATTCACGGGGGTGTCTGGTACACATCCCCCGCGAATAATTATATATATATATATATATACAGTAGTACCTCGAGATACGAAAGGCTCTACTTACGAAAAACTCGAGATACGAAAGCCAATGCGAAAAATTTTACTGCTCTACATACGAAAAGTTTTCAAGATACGAAAGGTTGTTGCTGTAAAGTCCCGAGATTCGCCCGGACCACCGAGAACAATTTTAAAACTCCCGCGCCGCCAACTGAGTAAACTCGCCACCATCCTCCTGCTCTCCCATTGGTTCCTGATGCTAGTCACCCCATAAGGTCCTGCTCTCCTATTGGTCAGCATCTACCCCTTGTGCTTTAAGTATTCTATTGGTAAAAGGATGCTGTAAATTGAAAAACTTATTCATGCAATACATTTAATAAAAAAAAAAACATTAGGTAAAGATAGAATAAAGAATAGAAATGAATGGTTATTATACTGTTTGGTAGTTTCAGTAGTTGAAGAGAGATAACGAAAAATGATATTGTCATGATACAATAAAGTTTTATACATACTTACCTGACAGATATATACTTAGCTATAGACTCCGTCGTCCCCGACAGAAATTCAAATTTCGCGGCACACGCTACCGGTAGGTCAGGTGATCTACCGCCCTGCCCTGGGTGGCAGGACTAGGAACCATTCCCGTTTTCTAATCAGATTTCTTCTCTTCCACCTGTCTCCTGCGGGGAGGCTGGGTGGGCCATTAATCGTAAATATCTGTCAGGTAAGTATGTATAAAACTTTATTGTATTATGACAATATCATTTTTATACATTCAACTTCCCTGCCAGATAATATACTTAGCTGATTAGCAACCCATTATTGGTGGTGGGTAAGAGACAGCTAACTACTGAAATAGACAGGTAAACAACATATGTTGTAGGTATTAATAAACCTTGGTTCCTACTTGATTAGGCGGAAGACTTCGTGGCTACTGCCCAGGAGTTTGCTTCGCCTCAAGAGCCTCAGCGAGATATTGATCTATGGCTAAGAGTTCTTGTGGGTCTGCCAATGGGGTCTTATCCACTTACTCGGCAGAGCCTAAAGGCCTTTGTCATTGGGTGTTATTCCACTAACATGACAATACACCTTGTTCAAGGAGCACAACACCGATCCCGATCACCTGATCCTAACATCCATGTTAGTTCTAAGATTGCAAGGAGTTATCCCCAAACTCCTTACAAAGAACCAATAACTCAAAACATAAAAGACACGTACACTAATAACAAAAAAAAAAAAAAAAAAAAAAAAAAAAAAAAAATTTTGTACCCCCCTACTAGCCATACATACCCCTGGTCCCTTACCAGCAATGACACCAGCCGCCCGTGCGACATCAGCACGCTTGCTAATAGGAAACCAAGCACATAATCTGACGAAAGAGGGTTTATGTACATTTAATATAAAAAATTTAAGGATCAGTCTTTGCTCCAAGTCCCAGTACTGTATCTGCTGATACAAATGGACCGAGAGAGAAGCATTTCTCATAGGTCACTTTCACATCCTTCAGGTAATGAGATGCAAAAACTGAATTGCATCTCCAATATGTAGTCTCAATAATATTTCTTAGAGACATTCTTTTGAAACGCTAGAGACGTTGCTACTGCCCTTACTTCATGAGTTTTAACCCTTAGAAGTCCGAAAGGATTCATCCGGGCAGTTCTTGTGCGCATCAGTAATTACGCTTCTCACAAAGAAGGCTAAGGCGTTCTTAGACATGAGTCTTTTGGGGTTCTTCACAGCACACCAAAGACCTTGTTGACAGCCTCCCATCTGCTTCTTTTTCTCCAAATAAAATTTAAGAGCTCTAACCGGGCAGAGAGACACCTCTATCTCTCTGCCTACCAGGTTAGATAGGCCTTTTACCTCAAAGCTCCTGGGCCAAGGTTTTGATGGGTTTTCATTTTTCGCCAGAAATAATGTCTGGAACGAACAGATAGCCGCATCTCCTTTAAACCCCACTTTAGAGTCCAGAGCGTGCAATTCGCTCGTCCTCTTGGCCGTCGCGAGAGACAACAGGAATAAACATTTCCTAGTAATGTCCCGGAAGGAAGCAAGATGTAGAGGTTCGAATTTGTCCGAGGCAAGGAATTTCAGGACCACGTCCAGATTCCAGCTAAGTGTTCTTGGAGTCCTTGATTTCGAAGTCTCGAAAGACCGAATCAAATCGTGGAGATCCTTGTTCTCTGTAATCTCCAACCCTCGATTCCTGAATACTGAAGACAGCATACTCCTGTATCCCTTGATGGTAGACACAGAAAGGTGCGATTCCTCTCTAAGAAAAAGGAGGAAATTGGCAATGTTAATTATAGAGGTACTGGAGGAGGACAGCTTCTTTGTCTTACACCATCTCCTAAAGACTTCCCACTTCGATTGGTATACTTGTCTCGTTGAAGATCTGCGGGCTCTAGCGATAGCGCTTGCAGCTTTGCGAGAAAATCCCCTCGCTCTGACGAATCTTTCGATGGTCGAAAGGCAGTCAGAGCGAGACCGGGGAGGTTGTGATGAAACCTCTCGAAGTGGGGTTGTCTGAGTAGATCTGTTCTGCTTGGCAGAGACCTGGGGAAGTCCACTATCCACTCCAGTACCTCCGTGAACCATTCTTGGGCTGGCCAAAATGGGGCTATGAGGGTCAACTTCGTGCCCTTTGAAGCCACGAATTTCCTGAGTACTTCCCCCAGGATCTTGAATGGGGGAAAGGCGTAGGCGTCTAGGCCCGACCAATCCAGGAGAAACGCGTCGATTGCAAAGGCTCTTGGATCTTCTACTAGTGAACAAAAGATCTCTACTCTTTTGGAGAGGAACGTAGCAAATAGGTCTATGTGAAGCCTCCCCCACAGGGACCACAGACTTCAGCACACTTCTGCGTGTAGAGTCCACTCTGTGGGGAGGACCTGATTCCTTCTGCTTAGCCTGTCTGCTCTCACATTTCGTATCCCTTGCACAAATCTTGTGAGGAGAGTTATAGCTCTTTCCTCTGTCCAGGTTAACAGATCTTTTGTTAACTGATAGAGGGAGAATGAATGAGTCCCTCCTTGTTTGCGTATGTTAAAGGCCAGATCCATTGGTGTTGGTCCGAGTTTATCTGAACCACCCCGCCTCTGACTACCTCCTCGAAGAATCTTAAGGCCAGGTGTATGGCTACTAGCTCCTTGCAATTGATATGCCAGGACACCTGTTCCTTTGTCCAGGTGCCCGACACCTCCCTTGCTCCTAGCGTCGCTCCCCATCCCGACTCCGAAGCGTCGGAAAATAACACTTGGTTGGGGTTCTGCAGGGCAAGTGACACGCCTTCGTTCTTCTTTAGAGGAAGGATCCACCACTTTAAGTGATTCTTCACCTGTGGAATCGGAAAAGAGTCTGAGAGTTGCCCCGTCTTCCAACTCCAAACCTTTTTCAGGAAAAACTAAAGAGGGCAAAGGTGAAGCCTCCCCAGAGAGAAGAACTTTTCTAGCGAGGACAGAGTCCCTAACAGGCTCAAATACTCCCTCGCTGAACTGTGTTCTCTCTCTAAGAAGCTAGAGATTCTTGACAAGCCTCGAGTGATTCTCTCTTGCGAAGGAAATACCCGAAAACCCCGAGAATCCATCTGAATCCCCAGATAGACCAAAGTTCTGGCTGGGGATCAGTTGCGACTTCTCAAGGTTCACGAGTAATCCCAGAGACTGTATCATATTTCGTGTTATCATCAGGTCCTCCAAGCACTGGTTCTCCGACTTGGCCCTGATCAGCCAGTCGTCTAAGTAGAGGGAGATGTTTATTCCCTCTAGATGAAGCCATTTTGCTACATTCGCCATCAGGTTGGTGAAGACCTGTGGAGCTGTAGACAGGCCGAAACACAGAGCCCTGAATTGAAAAATCTTGCCCCCTATCATAAACCGAAGATATTTCTTTGACGAGTGGTGAATGGGAACGTGGAAATATGCGTCTTGTAAGTCCAGAGAGACCATCCAATCTCCTGGACGTAGTGCTGACATCACCGAGGAGGACGTTTCCATTCGGAACTTCTTCTTCTGAACAAATCGGTTCAGCGCGCTTACGTCCAGGACCGGTCTCCACCCACACCACCCCCCCCATGCCTTATTTTGGTACTAGGAAACAGGCGATTTGTAAAATCCCGGGGAGAGTGGATCCTGTACAAGTTTGATGGCCTCCTATTCCCACATTTGATCCACCATTTGAAGGAGCGTATTTTTCATTACAAGGTCTCTGTATCTCGCTGACAGTTCCCGAGGAGTAGAGGTTAGGGGAGGACTGTCTTCGAAGGGGATGATGTATCCCTTCTTTAGAACTGAAACCGACCAAGAGTCGGCTCCTCTCTGGAGGATAATCAAGTCATTTTCCTTTCTTGAAGGGGGACGAGCCGTTGCACCTCCACGAAAGGGCTGCTGAGGAGGACGAGAGTCCTTCTTACTTGTAGAAACTACAGGGCGACTCTTCTTCGTAGTCTGTACAAGGAGGTCTTGTGTCGCCTTCTCAGTTAGTGAGCGAGATATATCTTTCACCAACTGAGAAGGAAACAGATGATCTGACAGAGGGGCGAACAATAACACGGTCCTCTGACTAGGAGAAACAGCTTTTGACAAAAGGGATCCATAAACCGATCTCTTTTTCAGCAAACCAGCTCCAAATAGGGAAGAAACCTCTCCCGAACCGTCTTGTACCGCCTTGTCCATGCATGCCAGGACGATATGGAGAACTTCTGGGTTCTTAAGAAACTCCGAGTCCTGAGACTTCTTAGCAAGAACTCCGAGAGACCAGTCCAGGAAATTGAACACTAATATGAAGAATAATCCTTTAAGAAAGTGGTTCAATTCTGAAATGCTCCATGTAGATCTGGCCGACCCTAAAGAGTGTCTTCTGGAGGCATCAACCAGATTAGAGAAGTCCGCGTCTGCCCATGCAGGGAGAGAAAGACCCATAGTCTCTCCTGTCCCGTACCAAATACCTCTCTTTCCAAGGAGTTTGGAAGGAGCATGCAGAACACCTGTTTTGCCCAAACTCTTTCATTAGTGCCCATCCATGAATCCAGAGACTGGAGGGCCTTCTTCATAGAAATTGCTGATTTCATCTTCAGGAAAGCAGAGGACTTTACTGTAGCAGTACTCGAAAAGAGTGAACGAGGAGAAGGAGGAGCGGCTGGACTAAGAGAGTCTCCATACTCTTGAAGTAATAAGGAGGCTAATGTCTTATAGTTAGAGAGCCCCTCATTTGTAGGGAGCTCGTCTTCTGACACCTCTTCTAAAACTCGATCAGAAGAGGGAGAACGTTCTCGTTTGGAGGAAGAGTCTTTCCAAGATCTCCTACGATCTGAAGGAGAGGTGCTTCTGTCTGGAGAAGAGTCGCCAATTTCGGATACGAGTCTAGTCGAATCTTGCCTCATGGAAGAATTCCGACTCCTGACTCCTGGCTCCTGACTCCTGGCTCCTGACTCCTGCCTCCTGGGTGACTCCTCACTCCTGGCTCTTGGCTCCTGCCTCCTGGGTGACTCCTCACTCCTGGCTCTTGGCTCCTGCCTCCTGGGTGACTCTTCACTCCTGGCTGGCGCCACACGCCTGATTGGCTCCTCGCACCTGGTAGGAGTCTTACGTTTGGTTGACTCCTCACTCCTGGAAGGTGCCGCACGTCCGAACGACTCTTCACTCCTAGCAGGAGCCTTACGTTTGGTTGGCTCCTCGCTCTTGCTAGGAGCCTCACTCCTGATAGGAGCCTCGCTCCTGGCGGCAGGGACCTCCATACGTTCGGAGGACTCTTGATGGGAAGGGAAGTATCTTTCCTTCGAGGAGGTTCCTTTGAAAGCACTCCCACCAACGACGATATCTGCTCGTGCATAGATAGGAGAAATCTCTTAGTAGCCTCCTCTTTATCCTCTTCGGGAGGAGGAGAAGGAGGAGGGGAGGAGTCCATGGGCTCCACTCCAACTACGGGTGACAATAGGGCTCTCTTTGCCCTCTTAACATCCGAAGGAGACTCCTCAGGGAAGCGTTCCGGGCTCGAGTCAAGAGTCGGTGCTTCCAAACTCCTCTTCAATGGTCGCAGCATCAGAATCCCTCCATCGCGTCTAGGAGACGGAAGACCCCGACGATGAGAAACACTCACGCAGGACGCTTTTTGCAATAGCGATCCCTGGCAGTCTGGGGTGTCACAGAGCCTGCCGAAGGGGGACACCTGATCGGTGGGGGGAATCTCCACAACCTCCTTACGGTTTTTGACATTCCTTCTCCTCTGGGCATGGGAGCTTGGAAGAGGTCTAGACCTGGGAGCGTTGTGGAGCCGACCAGATGCCCCCTCCACTACACTGGGGACACTCACATCACTGTCCACTGTACAATCACTAGCCTTACCTTGCAGAGCAGCCATTTTGTTTTCCATGATCTTGAAGGCTGCTTTTAGATCCGCAAGTTCTTTTGCTGAATCTACAGGATCTGCAATAGGTGAAGAGGCTGAAAAGGAAGGAGAAGTAGCAATTCTTACAAGAGGGGAAGATCCCAAACTAGGAACTAGCTCATTAGATCTAGAACCACTCAAACTTCTAGAGGAAGCTTTCCTCACTCTCTCTCTCTCTAACTTCTTCAAATAAGTAGTTAGAATCTTCCACTCTCTCTCACTCAAATTCTCACATTCCTTGCAAGTATTAGTAAAAGAACATTCATACTCTCTGCAACCCTTACATACGCTGTGAGGATCTACTGAAGCTTTCGGCAACCTCACCTTACAGCCTACATTCACACAACGTCTCATCACCATTCCGGCGTCAGACATTCTAAGAAAATTCCAAAGCAAGTCCACAAAAAGTCCACAAAAGCGTATGCCAATCCAACAATCCAGATACGTCACCAAAAGTCAGTCAAGAAGATCAATTGTCGATGTAAAAAGAAAATCCAGTCAAGAGGAACCAACAACAATGTTGATGGTCCGGGCGACAGACGAAATCTGATTAGAAAACGGGAATGGTTCCTAGTCCTGCCACCCAGGGCAGGGCGGTAGATCACCTGACCTACCGGTAGCGTGTGCCGCGAAATTTGAATTTCTGTCGGTGACGACGGAGTCTATAGCTAAGTATATATCTGGCAGGGAAGTTGAATGTATAAAATTTATGGCTTACTGTGTAAAGTGATTGCTTGTCGATCGTTCGATACTCGTAAGTGCTGGATGTAAACATATTAGGGTTTGTGCCTTGTATGATAAGGCGCCCTATGAGGTAATGTTAGACTTGCGATAATTTTACGCTAAGTCGGTTGGTATTGCACTTCCATCTTCAATGGAGTGTCTTGGGGTTTGTAGATCACTTACGAAGTCGGTATTATCTTGTTGGTTATTACGACGATGTGTTAAACTCATGTTGGTTCGGTGAGGAGGTTCTTGTAGAAAACACGAAGTATAAAAATAGATATATTCTTCTGAAGTTTTACATGCTGAAGATCAGATATGATTGTACAAGTCTTCTAATAACGATAGCTTGATCGCTTCTGCCAATGATGATGGCTAATCCTATTCCTCTACATGATAAAGCTTAGGTAAAGAGATACAGGTCTTCTAATGACGATAGCTAACTCTGTTCTGCCTGTCTACCATCTCTGTTACAAGTTATGAAGGAACAGACAGTAGTTCGAACATATGAACATACATACAAATGACATAGTTTCATACGAACACACAATCAAAATGAGACACGCTACAGATCACGTAGGCGGTAGTTGTCTCAAGCAGGGAGCTTGGACTAATGTTTATAAACAATTGAATGACTACAGGTGACGGCATGTCAACTTAGCCTACATACTTATTGTATACGTCATCTTTAGCGTCTCTAGTCTGATCACATTCCTGCAAGCAATCTGGTCTTTTATATATATGGACTAACATTCCATATTTTTATTATGTAAACACTTACATTAGCTCGGTCAGCTACCAAAACCAACTACTGAACTATTACTCAAACTTGACTTGCATTTGACTTATAGGAGTGTGATACAGACACTATGTGGAATATATATATATATATTAGTAAATAAAAATTCATGGTGTACATGAATTGTTGATTCAAGTAATAACATATAAAACAATGATATTGGTAAATAATAGTGATCACGTGATATATAATGATACAGTTTTTCACTTCATTTCATTAAGATACATATGCTACAGAAAATACTAATGTACTCTGACAATTGCATAGAAATGAAGATTAACATGATAAAAATCATATTTTAACTGATAAAAAAATTTCATATATGAATTGATAAAAAAATTATTAATGTTTATGCATAACTGATATAATCTGATTCATTAATTCATATACTAAACTCATAAATAACTGCAGATATTGGTAAGATAACAAGGTAACATGATTATAGGCTACCTGATTTGTTTATACATATGTATATGGATTCATATAATTATGATTAATATATGTGCACCTTTAAATAGAATTCCTAATTGCGTACACGCAAAGATATATTTAGATTCTGTTATTTATGGTCATTTATATAAAGAGATTCCTATTGCGTACACGTAAAGATATATTTCGACTCTGTTATTTATGATCAATTATATATAGGATACATGATACTTTATATATATAGGATACATGACCGAGGTTATACTACTTCACTTTTAACTAGCGTTCGAACAACTTTTCGTCCATTACACAGTTCCAGACAAACACCCATAGCCAAATGAAACGGCCTATTTCACAGGGTTAAAACAAGGGGAAAATTTGCCTGGGCGGGTCCAACGTTCTATTTTGCGCTCATACTTATTCTCTGCATCCTAAGCTACACGATTACGTTCGCGATGAATAAAAAAAAACATCCCCAGCACGAGTCCTTCGCCAGCAAAGTAGAGTTGAATATCCTTCGGGTCGTAATTTGTCGGAAGTATGTCCCTTTCGTAGTCGATATCCGACAGTCGCTGGAGCGTTCCGCATGAAAACGAGATTAACGACGAGATACGGTGTCGGTCGAAGAAGTCCATGATGGTGCTTATTCCTTTCACATTGTAGGCGGTTGTTACTCGACTGCCGTCGTCCGCAGCGACGAACGATTTTTTTGAAGTTGCGATGTGAAATTCTCGTACTGCAGGATACTGTAACCAGGTTCCATTAATCAGCCTGCAAGTGAAATTATACTTGTCACAAGGGCAAAGTAAATTCAGACGACATCCAAATACAGGGGAGGGGAGAGAGCCATTTAGACCAGACTTAACCCACATGAATTCGCTGATATTTTGGAATTCAAAAGAGTCCGCTGTACAAACTTTTTTATCCATGGCATTAACAATGAGTGAACCTATCCAGGTCTATGAGGACTGTAAAAATATCCATAATTATAAAAAATAAACAGATATTCAATACGAATCCCAAAGAAAATTCGATATTACTGGTAGTAAGTTACTAGACAAAGAAGTGTGAAACGGAGCTATTTGTAAGATTGCCAGGCAACATAAGAGTCAAAGAGAAGATTAATCATGATTCTGTATTTCTCTATGCTAACTGAAATTAAGTTGTGATAAAATCTGATCCTATGTGCCCTAACAAAAGTTTCATATTCAATTTTCTCGCGCGCATCCTCTGAGGTTAATTTTAAAACTTTATTAATAGGTAGGAGATGCAACGAAAAAAACCCACTATGTAACTAATTTCTAAATAAACTTTGGGTTTTTCAAGAAAATGTGACATTTTCCCATGAATGTTTTACTTGAATTGTAATAGGCTAATGTTGCAAGTAAATATTTCATATATACATATCCTGATACTTCTAAATGTCTATGAGGTTCAGAAAAAATTAATTCATTTTGTTGTTATAGAAATTCTATTTCCTTATTTTGTTTATTAATTTTAAAATGATTGCAAGTTGCATTGCGCATACCGATAGACACTTGTACCTAACGTCTGCCTTGCCCATGAGAAGTTCGGGCTAAGCATTCCTTTCTCCAGTCAATCTGCTTTGCAAGCGCGAGATGAAGCCTGTGCAAGCAGATATTTGAGGTTAAAGGAATCAATGCTGATACGGCAAACGCGATAGACCTTCTAGAACTGATGACGTCGTCACCAGCTTAGGAGTTACGTTACTTGCTGTAAGAGATACGACTTTAGGTTAATTTTTTTTGTTTTTTCTTTTAATACTCGATCCACATGAGAAGAATGTCTGAAAAAAAAACAGTACCAAAATTGAACAATATATTAGTTTCATGTTGGAAATCTGCATAATTGTAATTATGTTAAATTAAATATTCCTTATTCAAACTAATGAAAATGTTTCCATACAAATTCTATATATATTATTAGCCCTGTATAAGATTCATATAGGATTATTTCATAGATAACATTTTCACTTCTAGACTTCCTGACTTTAAAATCTCTTTTATTTTACTTTATTTTATTTATTTATTTATTTATTATTATTATTTTTTTTTTTCATTGACTACGAATTTAAATCACCGGGACAGACAATATGTCAGTAGGTTTTGGATATGTGTTTGAACTTTAATTAATCTATGGTTACGTTTTGCTTATTGATTTTATCGTGATTCCTTTTTTATTATAATTTGTAACCCTTCCGACTTCTTACGGAGTGTATTATATTGACTCCATTGTATCTATATTTATTTATTTAATATATTTTTTTTTATATATATATTTGATAAATTAATGGTTGGCTTGAATATGTGGAAGAGTGTTCTAGCGGCGTACGTATAAGCTACTTGCGGTATCATTTCTACAGATACGAGATATGAATGATAAAGGTATTTTAAAAACCGCGAGAACCGCTATAATTCAGTTCGGATCCAATATCACGAGTTGTAACTCGTAAGACATTGACACTTCCTATTTAATTATCCGTTATTCTACCAAACCGATTGACTCTGGGTGATAAAATATATTATTGGTTTTCTTAATGGAAAGGAATTCACACCACGTGTTATGGAGATTATTATTGATTTACACCACCCGAGTCAGATTATCATGTGTTGAATTCCATGTTTACTGATTTAGCACTCATAAATATTCCTAACGCACTCAATTGCGGTGTTTGTTTTTAGTGCTATTAATTCTATATAACGTGTCAAGGAACTATTGACACTAAGAAGTGTTTATTCCCTCTGTCAGACTCGTAAACCTGTTAATAATTCTATGCATATTCTTTCAATGGATTGATTTCAGCAGGATAGGCCCTTAAACTGACAGGTGTCTTAGTGTATCCCTTGTTTTCATGACACGTGTTACAATTAGTTATGTGCTTTTTATATCTGTAAGCATTGTAGGCCAGTAAAATAGTGATTTGGCTTTCTGTGACATAATAAGGAACCCTGGATGACGGAATGCAACCAGTTTAGGACGATTGGTATGAAAGAGATTATTACTACCTGGTCGTTAGTCATCTGCTGTGTTCTTCGGGTTTTCCTCGTCACGGACCTACATATATATTACATTTTGATTACATTATTCTGATACACATACTTTAAATATATTTTTGCTTTGTTTAGGGTTTCTGCTCGAAGTGTTATTGGTTTGCTTAGCCGCTGACCCTGTTTCCGTTCGAAGTGTTTATTGGTTTTGCTTAGCTGCTGACCTTGTTTCCGTTCGAAGTGTTTATTGTTTGGTGTTTATTGTTTTGCTTATCACTGTTGACACTTGCTTTGTTCAGTTTGTAACAGTTCTGCGCTCCAACCCAGATATTCAATGGTCGCGATCTCTTGGGTTAAGGAATTTTCTTGTTTAGATACGGTTTTAACAATAGGCACGGATGTTTCTATATCTTTTAGTCTAATTAATGGTTCTTTGCTGTATGGTGCGGGATTGCGGGATAATGCGTCAGCTATGATATTTGCTTTCCCAGGTAGATATCTTATCTTGGCTCCAAGACCACCTGAATGATCATTTGTCACAGAGTTTCCTTTTGGACTGTGATTAAAGCCTTTGAAAAACTCGGTAAAGGACTCATGTTCAGTAAGGACTTTATCAGGATAGCCATAGATTATGAACTTAAAATGTACTAGTGAGTTAAAGATACCTAGCCCTTCCTTGCTTATTACTGCATATTTACTTTCAGAGGGCTTTAGTTTACGTGAATAAAAAGCTATAGGAAAGAACTGTTTATCATATTACTGAAGTAGTACCCCTCTTACCCCTTGGTCTGAGGCGGCTGTTGCAATAAAAAAAATTCCTTATTTAAATCAGGGATTTTTAAGTTAGGTGAGCTGCATTTTCCGCTTTTAAGATATCGAACGCCTGTTGATGCTTTTCAGACCATAATAAATCTACGCTCTTCTTCGTAAGATCTGTTAAAGGAGCTGTCATGATGAAGAGTTGCATATTTACATACGATTGTAATACCACTACAGCGCCAAAGTGCTGTATCCCCCCTTTTACGTTAATAGGTACCAGGAAAGTTATGAATAGCCGACACCTTACCATGGACTACTTTAAGACCTTGACTAGACACATAAAACCTAGATAAACATGTTCGGTTTTTAAAAACTCACATTTAGATATTTTACTCTGAGATTATTTGTCTTTGTCTCTGTAGCACTAGCTCTAGTTTATGTGAATGTACTTCTAAGGTATTAGAAAAGATTACAATATCATCCATATAGGCATGTAGGGTATCCCCTAAAAGTCTCCAAACACTATATTGTAATTGGGGTGCAACGTAAGCCGGAGGCATACGTAAAAATTGATAATGTCCCCTGAGTGTGCTGAAAACGGTGTATGAGGTACAATCACTTAGGTAATGGTATCTGGTAAAAGCTTTTAAGTAAGTCCAAGTTGGTGAAAAAAATTTATTCTAACCTAACAGAGATAAGATGTCGTCGGTACATCGCACTGGAAACTATCGGGAGTCGTTTCCTTGTTTAAGCGACAGAATCTACGCAGATACGCCAAGTCCGATCTTTTATGGCATGACGTTTTGAGGGAAAATTATATGGGCTATTTGATTTCCTAATGACTCCTATTACTAACATTTTTCAACTTCGTCATTTATCTCTATTTTGAAATTTCATTGGGGTTCTACACGAAGGTACGTATATGGCTTTATGTTTGTCCTTAGACCGTATTTAGTTTTCAATGACATCCGTTTTTCTCCCAGAGATCACTCGCTAGTGGAGAAACTTCCTGGTATTCAGGTAAAAGATAAAAAAAAGTTTCTGCTGAATCACCTCTGCTTGAATGACTTTACGGATATTACTTTAGATAGAGTATAAGAGATTCATCTACGACTGGTTGGGCGGGATTAAAAATTAGCAACAATAAAAAATGCGATATTTATATGTATAGGTTTTGTGGATCACTAGATTTAACCTGTTGCTACGAGTCAACCGTGTCTAGGGCTTTGTTCGCGGAAATCGTTATATTTCAGAGCGTCGGGAAGGATTAAAATTTCATTTCCCAGCAAAGTCTTTTTACACGCACTAAGACATTCGAGGGTGCATGTTTCTCGAGATTGTGCGTGCCAAACTGCGACTGCGGTTGTGGGAGAATTCTGTTGGGTCATTTGAACAATGTTACGATTTATGAGACAAATGTATAGTTCCTTTATATAAGTTATTATTTGATTAACTGTCTCATTTTTGTTCAAACGGATTTTAATATGTTTGAAGGTTTATAGGATTTCCCTTTGATAAACACGCCTTATTTTGCAGGATGTAAGATAATATTTTGTATACCCCTAGATGAATCTTACAATTACACTACATAGAGATCAATGTTTTTTTATAACTATAGAGGTATCTGTAAGCGCTCGCTTATCCGGACTTCTCATTAGGGAAGTTCGAACAACAGACAGTGAGTCCGTAAATACAGGATATTACGTTTACTAAAGGAATAAACAAGATATTCTAATTTTTACTGTGCGTTACAGTCGGGGTTTGGGCTTTATCCACCACTATTATAATAACTTACGTATAAAAAAAACGAAAACCTCTCTGATTACTTTATACGGTCGTGTGTTTCATAGGAAAAATCCTTTTAATTCAAAAAGATATTGGCATGTATGAACCAACATCGCTTTTCCCCACTCTGCTAGAGTCGCTTATTGTGTGGAATTTGCTATGCTTTGAACACTCGGCAGATTTAACTAACCTTGACCGCTTGACTAGGTGACACAGTAACCGAGTTTGCTTGTTTGATTCTGAAAGGCTACTGTTTCTATTTCTTTTTGTAATAATTAGGATCCTTCTCTTTATTACCATCGGCAACGTATTGTGTGTTTTTAGCATTATGTTGCTGGTTACGTATAAAGCAATGAATGACGAACTATTAGGAACTGAGCGATTACTAATAAGACAAGTTATCACTACTGCATACAATATTAAACTGTTTGTACTTCATTCTTTGCTAAAATTTGAAATAGTGAGGGATCCTGGTCAGCGCATTTAGCTGATGAAAGTTTTTTTACAGACATGTTATTCCTTGCAATCCAGCCATATTTTAAAAGTTAAGTTGAGTCATTGAGGTTCGATATTTTATATAACTCAAAAAACTCAAGGCTAAACTGCGATCGGGACTTTGCAAAGGAGCATTTATTGTCATGACCCGAAATAGTGTTACCTCTAATTTATCTAGATTTGTACGGGTGTTCCACTTGTTTTTGTGTGTTTTCTAATCACTACAGTGCCTAACGACCCTATCCATGCATCTGTATAAATACAGACGTCCACTGTGTAAACGCATATTCACTGTTTAATATGATTTGTTACGTAAGGGATTAATAATCACCCAAAATGATAAAATTAACATAGTATATGATTATGATATTTCAGTAGAACTTCTGGAAACAGACACTCAAAGATAAAAACTCGCAGTAGCGAAATCTCAATGATGTAGATATTTCTGTAAAAAAGTAAGATTAAGAATGTCTCGTAACTTCAGCCACAGGAATAACGAAATTCGACCTGCAAAGGAAACACTCAAAGTTACACCAAATGAATAAAAAATTGTACTTAGCTTGCTTTTGTGGGAAGTCACGGTGTTCCAATAACGACACACGGCCTTGGTCCTCCTTCTCTATTTAGCGGATGACCTGGTTTGGCTTCAGTTTCCCCCGTGCGCGTTGTTTCGATGATTCGAGCCCTTGAAAGATCCGATGCTGCAGACGCGTTCGGTTTGTTTCTTGAAGTGCCGGAAACGCTCACTAACGATGTTTTCTTGAATGATTCTAATGAGAGACGAAGCTTGCGTTGCCGTAGGAAAAAGGACACGTCGGTTTTGTTTCTTGAAGTTATTCACTAACGATGATACTAAGTTGCTTGAAGAATCTCTTGCTTTCGTCGTCGTTAAAGATTTCTTGTTGTTTTCTGAAGTCGCTCACTAAACGATGATAATAAGTTGCTTGAAGAATCTGCTGCTTTCGTCGTCGTTGAAGAGTTCTTATATGATACTTCATTATTCTGATATTTCTTCGGAGAAGTTGTAGAGTTCTTCTGGTCCACTGCCACCAATATTAGGGCTTGTGCCTTGTATGATAAGGCGCCCTATGAGGTAATGTTAGACTTGCGATAATTTTACGCTAAGTCGGTTGGTATTGCACTTCCATCTTCAATGGAGTGTCTTGGGGTTTGTAGATCACTTACGAAGTCGGTATTATCTTGTTGGTTATTACGACGTTGTGTTAAACTCATGTTGGTTCGGTGAGGAGGTTCTTGTAGAAAACACGAAGTATAAAAATAGATATATTCTTCTGAAGTTTTACATGCTGAAGATCAGATATGATTGTACAAGTCTTCTAATAACGATAGCTTGATCGCTTCTGCCAATGATGATGGCTAATCCTATTCCTCTACATGATAAAAGCTTAGTAAAGAGAATAAACAGGTCTTCTATGACGATAGCTAACTCTGTTCTGCCTGTCTACCATCTCTGTTACAAGTTATGAAGGAACAGACAGTAGTTCGAACATATGAACATACATACAAATGACATAGTTTCATACGAACACACAATCAAAATGAGACACGCTACAGATCACGTAGGCGGTAGTTGTCTCAAGCAGGGAGCTTGGACTAATGTTTATAAACAATTGAATGACTACAGGTGACGGCATGTCAACTTAGCCTACATACTTATTGTATACGTCATCTTTAGCGTCTCTAGTCTGATCACATTCCTGCAAGCAATCTGGTCTTTTATATATATGGACTAACATTCCATATTTTTATTATGTAAACACTTACAAACAGACGTTTGGAAGCTTTTTTTTTGTTTGTTTATTATAGTTAATGGTTACTTAATAATTATTTGAAATAAGTACATGCAATACATTTAATAAAAAAATTGTGAATTAGATATCATACAATATAAAATAAATCAGACTGCCAACAAATACATATTTTTTAGAATCTTCTTCTGTGTTTTTTATTATACGTTACGTATACGTATGTTTCATTATAGCTGTCAGTAACTCGGTATCTCCATTAGGTAAAGATAGAATAAAGAATGGAAATGAATGGTTATTATACTGTTTGGTAGTTTCATTAGTTGAAGAGAGATACTAATGACAATTTATGGCTTACTGTGTGCTAGGAAAAATGATTGCTTGGCGCTCGTTCGATACTTGTAAGACGGGTAAGAGCTGAATGTAAACAATCGATTGGAAGGTTTGTTTTTTGTTTGTTTGTGTATTATAGTTAATGATTAATTAATAATTATTTGAAATGAGTACATACTGATTATTTATACATTTTATTGGCATATTCTAAGCTTTTAGCTCTTAGGTTTAGATGTCAGAATCATAGACTAGGCTACAGTAGCAACCGCTAACATAGGCTAGGCTTATTGCTAAGGGACATATGCTAAAGTCCTAAAATATGCAGTAAAAATGGGGTTGAACATTACATGCAGTTGAATATTACTCAAGTATGTACAGTATTTTGCCTTCTTGGAGTCATATTTCTTCCGTCGTAACCCTAGAACATGTGTTTTAGGCCTGGAAATATAATTTTACTGGGTGTTTTTTGGAGGGCTTGGAACGGATTAGCCATTTTACATGTAAAATGTGTTCCAAGATATGAAAAACTCATATACGAAGGCCGCCTCGGAACGGATTAATTTCGTATCTCGAGGTACCACTGTGTGTGTGTGTATATATATATATATATATATATATATATATATATATATATATATATATATATATATATATATATATATACTATATATATAAATAGAAATAAATATATATACATAGAAATATATATATCATAGAAATATAGATATATAGATATATATAGATATATACAGGCGGCCCGTGGTTAATGGCACAATTGCTCAACGGCGAATCAGTTTTATGGCTGTCGTCAAAAATATTCATTAAAAAATAAGGTATTTTTACGGCACAATTTTCAGTTAACAGCGCCACTAACGCCGTTGTCTAACGAGTTCATATATTTGTAGAAATGCCCTTCAGACCATAAAGGTTATGCAAATTATATTAACAAATTTTATAGAAAGTTATTACATAGGTATTAGGGTAAAATATATGCCTCTGACGCTGTTCCATGCCGAAAATATAGTTACATAAGTGCAAACGTAGCAATGGATGTGTCGATTTATAAATATTCATGCTTTTATGCTTAAAATGTGTATGAAAATGTATTACTGATAGGTATTTTTTTTTCTGGACAGAAATATGATACGCTTTCGAAACTGCCCTTCACACGTTATCAAATACGATGTTTTTTCATGTTCTTTCTTGTGAGTGCCGCCTGCCATTCTTCCGAAATATCGAGTTAAAAAAAGTGGAAATTAGCGATCGATGTGTCGATTTTATAAATGTTCATGCTTTATTGTTTAAAATGTGTATGAAAATGTATTACTTATAGGGTATTTTTATTTCTGTGCAGAAATATGATACAAAGGCCGCTTCTGAAACTGCCCTTCACGTTATCAAATATGATGTTTTTTCATGTTCGTTCTTGTAAGCCGCTGTCTGCCGTTCTTCCGAAAATATAGAGTTAAAAAGAGAGCAAATTTAGCGATCGATGTGTCGATTTTCAAAATGTTTATGCTTTTATGTTTAAAATGTGTATGACAATATATTATGTATAGGGTATTTTTATTTTTGTACATAAATATGATAGAAATTAAGGCAGCCTTTGTAACTACGCTCCACGTTGTCAGGGGATGTTTTTTCTTGTTCGTTCTTGTCCGCCACTCTTCCAAAAAATGCATGGTGTTATTCTATTCATTATGCATCTTTTCCATAAATCATTTGGAAAGTCATACATTACTTCACTGTATTCAATAATATTGTATGTATTCTCATATTACTGTATTATAAAATACTACGGAAAGTCTAAGCCAGTATTCCACGGAGCGGCCAATGTTGTGGTTTGAAATCAGCTGATGGCAAATACAAGTTTGTTGCGCCATATTTAACGGAATTCTGAGCGAATTCTCTTCCTTCTAGTTAGCATAAACAAATATCTAGATACTTGACTTATATGAGACAAGGTTATTTTTCCTTATACAACGTGTTTTTAGGTGGAAATATGAATTGAATATGTCTCGTTCAGAATGTGACCTACTTTTTTTTGGTAACAGATTACGTGGCAGCATGTTTATTGCGTAAAAAAATTATGTGATTCCATTCGCAATTCTCCTTTATATCATCGTAATACGAACTTTACGTTATTTATCTTATATCGGCGTGAAACCAACAGTAAAATGTGTTCTTTCAAGCACAGTAGTTTTGATTAAAATGATTTTATCTACGGTTGTGTTTGATGGCATATGTTTACCAAGACCACCACTGGAGTTTTATCCTTGTTGCCGATGTACGATTATAGTCAATCTATAGCGAATAAAGTTATTACATTAAGATATCTCACATTCATGCCGGGTGGCGAACAGATCCACGACTGGACGCCCCCACAGGTCGAAGAGCCTTTCCGCCACTTCTGGGTGAAGCGACTATTCGGTCCCAATCACCTGATTCCAACGGCTGAGCTTGTCTGCCACTACGTTCCTCTTGCCTGGAATGTATCTGGCCGACAGCTCTACCAAGTGAGCTACTGCCCACTTGTGCACCTGCATCGTCAACTGGTGCAACATGAGACACTAGGCCCCCGTTTGTTAACATAGGCCACTACCGTGGTGTTGTCGCTCAACACCACTGAGTGTCCCATCACTCGTTCCCGGAACTCTTGGAGTGCGAGAAACTCAGCATTGAGTTCCAGGATGTTGATGTGAAGGTGCTTGTCGTGATGGTTCCACAAACCTGCAACCAGCAGCTCTTCCAGGTGTGCGCCCCAACCCTCAGTCGATGCGTCTGAGAGCAGCAGCATCTCCGGAGGAGGAGTGCGGAGAGGCACTCCTATTACAAGGTTCCTGTCGTCCAGCCACCAGGCTAAGTCCTCCCTTACTTCCTCCGTAAGAGGAACAGGGAAGGACTGAGCAGCGCTCCTTTAGTCTCCACCTAAGAGACCGCAGGTGAAGGCGCCCGTGAGGGACCAACTTCTCTAGTGACGACAGTTGACCAATCATTACCTGCCACTGCTGAGCTGGCTGCTCCTGTCAAGACAGGAACCGTCCGGCTGCCTCCCTAAACCTGCTGATCCACGAGTCTGCAGGGAAGACTCACGCTGCTACCGTATCGATCAGCATGACCAGGTACTTCATCCTCCGCTTGGGCTCGAGATCTGACTTCTCGATGTTCACCATGATCCCCAGATCGCAACAGAATTCAAGGAGTCGATCCCTGTCCTGCAGCAACTGCAAGCGGGAGCTCGCCAGGACCAGCCAATCGTCGAGATACCTCAAGAGACATATCCCAGCCGAATGGGCCCAAGTTGACACCAGCGTGAACACTCACGTGAACACCTGTGGGGTGGTTGAGAGATCGAAACAATGCCCTGAATTAGTACACCGTCCTGACGAGGATGAAGCGGAGGTACTTCCTGGAGGACTGATGGATGAGTATTTGGAAATACGCATCCTTCAGGTCTACCGAAAGCATGAAGTCGTTCTCCCTGATGGAATCGAGCACTGAGTGTTCTGTTTCCATTGTGAACCGAGTCTGGCGAACGAATTCTCGTACAACCTTGACAGGTCGTTTGCTCAGCATGGACTTGACTTTTTGCTGAAGCGCTACGTCCCTGGCAGAACCAGGAATGTACGTCTGGATGTGGACTGGGTGTGAAGTGAGGGGTGGCCATGACTTGAAGGGTAGCAGATATCCCTCACGAAGACATCCACTACCCAGGTCTCGGCTCCATAGCGCTGCCAAGTTGCCCAATGGCTCGCCAGGCACCCCACCACTTCTGGCAGCAGGTGAGGGGGAATGCCGTCCCTAGCATTTCCCCTTCTTCGACTTCCTCTTGGCAAAACCTCCTCCTCCGGAGGTCTAGGAGGAGGGCTGATGCGCGTTCCTTGCAGAAGTCAAAGGCTGGGTCTTTCCTCTCAACCTCGACGCAGAAGACGTCTTGGCCACAGAGGAAGAGCTAGCTAAGCTCCGAGGCTTGGCTGCAGTTACACGAGACTGCCCAGAAGCCTCCGAGACTGCCTGATGTACTAGGCAGTCACTGTCTTCAGTGCACCAGTTCCACAGCAGCGTCCACCATCTCTGGGGAAGAGAGAGAACGAACCCAGTAACGGTCCGTTCCTTAGGCCCAGCGCTGTCTCACACCTTGCTGACCTGGTCACTCGAGCGAGGACTGCGTCCCGACGTCTCAGGACCAGGTTGGCCCACAGGTTGACCGTCTGATGGGCGAGGTAGGAGATGGCCCTACCTCCAGACTGACACAGTCTCTCGAACGCCAGGTTTCCTTCAGGAGTGAGGTGTCCTGAGGAGGCTGTGACTCTGGACACTTTGAGGGACCACTGTGACACTCACGAGTGAGCGACCGAGACGGTTCCCGGTGCAGAAGCGGAGCCTCTGGCACCCGGAGAAGAGGTACTGGCAGTAGCCGATACCCCTTCGGTCCCCATCTTCTTCCTTGTGGATGGAGAGACGGGCCCCGTTCCCCAAGAAACAGGAGCAGCAACACCACAGGCAGAAGCGGAGACAGCAGGATCTGGAACTGGAACTGGTGGATAGTCGAGCGGGGAGCTTTTCAGGCACTCGAAGTCAGGGGCTGGGGTGAGGACTGCAAACCCAGATGAGGGTTGCATCACCTGCAGCGGCACGAACATCATCGGGGCCTGCACCGAGGCCGATGGTGTTACCGACATAACGTGCTGGGTGTATACCAGGTGCGGCGAGGCAGCGTACCCTGGTGTCAAGATGGTCATCGTCGTTCGCGTCACCGGGCCATGCGTCACTGGAGTGGCCAGGTGTAGCAGCAGCCCCTGAATGCTGGGAGTGCCCGGAAGGCTCAGCGAGTGCCAGACCTGCTGGAGGTCTCCACCCGCGGCGGCAATCGAACTTGAGGAGCCAACAGTTGGGTTATTAGGGGGGGTTCCCATTCGCCTGGGGGGGGGAAAGATCCCAACCCTGAGCGGACGGAAGACCCCGAGTACAACTGAAGATCGGGGTGTCGCGCCCCTTCCTCTGCACTTAACAGGTCAAGGGAAGAGGCAGAATGCGACACGTCCCCCAAAGGGGAAGGAGCCATACGAGGGAGCTGACTAGGAGGGAGGAATGAAGAAAATGTATTGGTAACCAGAGGTGTCGCTGGAGAGCTTTCCGACGACACCTTGGCTACTTTACACACCTTCTTCCTCCTCTCGTAGCGCCCCCACTGCTCCTCCAACCACAAATCACATAAATCAGAACGCTCGGCCCGAGAGCATTCACGTCCTTAGCACCAAGCACACAATACATGAGGATCCACATCAATGGTCTAAAGGTCCCACACTTACCGCCCTCCACACCAGGGCATACTCTCTGCGTGGCTGGGGGGCGGGGGGGTCTCTCCAACTTGTGGCTTTGCATGATCAATTCACCACAAGTAAGCAATAACAACGAAAAAACAAATACGTAGTACTTACACATTTCACACCGCAAGTACTACAGTAAGGAGAAAAAGCAATAATGAAAGAACTTCGTATTCTCAAAGATATAAGAAAGTCTCACAACGATGGCGGCCAGAGAGGTGAAGACACGTCTGTATCCAACAGCGGCCGAAAGCAAAGTGGAATGTTTACCTCCAGTCGGGCGGGACTCCCAACCATCGGATAAGCAGTTACTATCGAACTACCTTGTTAGAAAGCTTAGAACTGGTCCAGCTGCACTGTAAGTATATTCCATATGTAAACAAACGAGGGTTTGTTTTACGTGTCGGAACAACTCGCTTTTATCACTTTTCTACTGAAACCCCTTTGTCCATCATTGGTGCACATGTTACCCCGTGACCTGTCCAAGATTAAGTCTTCATTGATTATTTCATTTAAGCACTAGAGTTCCTCCCTTAGAGTGTGATAGATAAAATTGATTAACTGTAAAATTGTGCAAGACGTCTTTATTTTATGTTGTGGTTAATCTGGGAATTCATTTCCAGATTTCCTGAGTCCGTGCTATGTCTCCTCGCAAGCGCTTCCTTACCGCAAGATACCTATTATCAATTTTGGAAAACCAGCATTGCAGTACTGTGTATGTCATTAAATGAGGAGTACATGTACATACATATATAATATAAAATGAATATTATAATATATAATACACATTATAATATATATATAATATAACACATACACACACACCACACACACACACATATATATATATATATATATATATATATATATATATATATATATATATATATATATATATACATATACATATATACATATATACATATATACATATATTTATATATATATATATATATATATATATATATATATATACATATAAGGTGCCTATAATAGAGTTATGGCGCCATAACATACTTAACAGAAGCGCCAATAACTGGTTATCAACACCATCACCATTAACTGAAACTTGGTGCTATTATATATATATATATATATATATATATATATATATATATATATATATATATATACATACATACATACATACATACATACATACATACATACATACATACATACATATATATATATATATATATATACATCTATATATATATATATCTTCTATCTATCTACCTATCTTATTACAGGCAGTCCCGGTTATCAGCGAGGTGCTAATAGTAAGCAAAAATTGCCATTAACCAAAACTCAGTGAATTATGGCAAGTATAGCACCAAGTTTCAGTTAATGGTGATGTTGTTGATAACTGGTTATTGGCTCTTCTGTTAAGTATGTTATGGCGCCATAACTCTTTTATCGGCACCTTATGGCGCCAATAACCAAAACTCGCAGTATTATGGCACCATAAATTGCCGATTTTAGGGCAATAGCCAAGTGCCATAAAACCGGATCACCATCGTTATTGAGATGGAATGATTATTATCAGTACTTTGGGTGGTAGACCAGCATGAACGGCATATCCCCGTCAGCCTAATGTTGATTCAGGAAAAGGCAAAGTTTATTTGAAACCTTGAAAACAGAGAAGGCAGAAGAAAGGAAAGTGAAGAGTTTGGGGCTAGCACCTTCTGCAGGTTCTGCCTCTCCAGACTCACGTGCCCCGTATCTCTACCATCTTCCTCCACCCAGTAGCCTAATCATCCCCCTTTGCAATGCCCACTATGCAAGCCAACCACAGGTAAGAAATAATTTCTTTTTATTTACCATACAATAAATGTAAGAATAATATTTACTCTTGTACTGTATGTATGTGCTCAGGAATTTTCTCTTTTATTGATCTTTTTCATTTTATTGATTCATATCATTACATCTGCTTAAATTCTAACTTAAGGGAAAACTGGTTTATGTCCTTGCCATAAACTAAGACCCTACTATACAGGTACTGAGATTAGTATTAAGAATAAGTTTTAAATTAAAATGTGAAAGAGAAACTAATACTAACTAGAACACCAACACTGTCATTTAATATATGTAATATTATGTCCTTTGAAATATTATGTTATGTAATGTCTTTATGAAGGGACCCAATTTCATAATTCGCAATCAGCTTTGTTAAAATACTACTAAATAATAACTTTCCCTCCTGACTTTTAATAAAATCTTATTATACAAAAACTACATCTAATATATACAGCGAATAAAATTTTCATTAAAAGCTAAGATTTCTCCTAAGTTATGACTAGGGTTTGCATGCAGGAATGTTATGTAAATATCAGATACTTTGCTACAAGAGTCTGAAGAATCTATGATCTCAAGTTGTAGCACAGTAAGATACTAAGTAAGGAACATACAAATGCGTTTGTACAAAAGGATCTTACGGAAATGTTATATCAATGTGGCAGAGGAATTGATGTGTGGCATTCACAATTGT
Organism: Macrobrachium nipponense; assembly: GCF_015104395.2. NCBI lineage: Eukaryota > Metazoa > Arthropoda > Malacostraca > Decapoda > Palaemonidae > Macrobrachium > Macrobrachium nipponense. Next base: position 66,774,685 of record NC_087213.1, on the reverse strand, counting down.
ACCCTCTGCCTGTCCATCAACCTTTCATTCCCAGCAACCTTTACTTTGAGCCAAACTTTGAAAACCAATGGGAATTTGGAATTAACATCCCATGATTGGAGTGCTCTCAAGGAATTACGGTCAATAATAGCATTTCTATCATCACAGATTAAGATGTATGTGCACACAAGTAAAATGTCAATGTTCAGCAATAAAAACTTAGCACCAAACAGTTAAGGAACTGCTGTGTTTGATTTCAGGGAAGACCATCCTACAAAAATGATAGCATCAGATTTGGAGCCATCAGCATAAACAGGATTACGATTTACATGATGCAATAGAGGTTCTGAAAATATAAAATAAACTTCCTCTCATATATTGTTAAAAAACACATAATAGCATTTAAAAGGACTAACTGGCTGCTTCACAGCAAAGTATCAAAGAGGCACACTTGCTAACCATTTTCCTTACTGGTTAAGTTGCCGATAACGAATTTAGGCTACTGTAAGTAATAAGATTTTATGAACTGACAGTTTAAAAAAAATTACACAATTTTCAGCTGAAAATCAAGCAACTTACAAATGGTGTCTGGATGTATAACCCATCAACAGTACAATTGTACCACAAAGTAGACCCTACTGTTGCTATTGTATTCTCTTGACTTATCATATTAGCACCAGGTAAAGGCGGTGGGTCTGTACAAGCTGTAATTTAAAAACATCCATTACATAGGTTTCTTTAAAACACACACCAGTCAAAATAGTTAAATTATACAGGATTTTCAAGTATATTAGGTTACAAAATATATGCATCAAAGGCTCATTTACTGAAATTCTTATTTCTGGTCAAATTCACTGATGCCAATTTTCTAAATTATGAGAATGAAAACTTTCTAAAAAATGCAGCTCACTATGTGCACATTACTAGGACATATTAGTGGATAGTGGCAATTTGTACAGTGCTTCATTGTATTTTTGACAGATAACAAAGAAACATGATGTGTTTTACAATGAAACAAGTTTTTATACAAACATTAATCATAATTAGCCTTTAATCTGTGCGAATACAGACCCAGTCTAACAACTTGAAGAGATGAAAGTAGAAGCAAAAGCCCTATGGCTAACCAATACCTCTCCTTCTTCTATGACAACCCTTATCGGTAAGTGAAGGGAAGATGAGGAGGCCTCTAAAGACCATGATTAATGGGTTGGCATTGAAGCTTGTTTTACAGAAGCTTTCTTTTTGTTATAAGTTACTTGTCAATCATAAACAATCAGAAATACCATTTAGGAGGTAGGAAGACTTTCCTGAACTGAACTGTACTCTTAGAAGGCCAAGACACAAGTTGTCTAATTCCTGTAGATGGTAGAAAGTGGTGACAATGACGACATAAAAAAATCTCGGTATAACAGTTTCTGAAGTAATGGATTAAAAGGATGCAACCCCAGACAAAACGCACACCCAGCACATAAGGTGTAAAGGTCGGTTCTTCAAGAAAAACCCCTCAATGTGTGCTACATGGAAGAAGGATGACATTATGAAGAGGATGAATAACTAGTGTCTCCTAACCTGTAGCATGACTCATCCTGATAATTAAACTCAATGAGAGACATCCACAGATACTGTGGTACAAACATGAAAGCATTTAACATAAAATTAGTGCGGCCAAAGGCTAGCGCTAAGAATAGCAAAGAACTCTTGATAATACTATACAGCAAAGAGAAGGAATACTTAGACATTAAGGGTGTTGAACCTGACCTGAGTGAGGTACCACTGAGAAAAATCTAACAAAGCTTGAACAGAAAAAGGCCTAAGCCTAAAAGGAAAACTCATTGGAAAAAAAAAAGTACAGCTAAGCTGGTCCAACATTGTGTGACTTGATGCTAGGCTGATAAAGTAAGAAGTGAATGTACTACTACTGGTGCCATGAGTTCAGTATGTGAAGAAAGGTGCAGCACAATGTAAGATGAGACTCAAACATCATTCCCAGTGATGACAAGAACTTTGTGAAGAGCACTGGGGAGTTGTCATTGGGGAACAGAGGACTACTTGGACAAGACTAGAGATTCACAGGCAAGGCAGCTACAACAGTGAATAGGAAAAGGCCAGAAGCGCCAAACATGATGTTACTCCTACACTACTGGTTGTGAAAAGAATGTTGATGATCTTTACGTGACAGTAGGATCATGGGCATCCTGAAAGAACTGCAGGACCTACTATTCTGATAAAAGAGAACACTGAAGTACAATTGAGGTACAGTAATATTATTTCCTGAAGGTTAGCACAAGTGAGAGGAAGCTCAGAAATTAAGGAAATCATTAATACATATAATCTACCAAAGGTTAACTAAAGTGAAGAGAAGTGCACAAATAAAGTAACATTAACTCAAATAGTGTGAAAAAAAACATTAATATAAATAAAGTAGCAACAAAGCAATGAACCATTTCCACAAACAGATAAAAAATATATGTACTGTATATTGTTAATAAGCTAAAAGAACTTGCAGATATGCAAAAAGACTATTCTCTGAATATCCAAGCTTTCAGTTTGAATGCATAAGTGAACATGGAGATTGTTGATGTTCAAAATCTTTAACAAGGAAGATATTACATACATTAATAAAACAGGAAAAAACTGGGAAAATGACAATCCAAGCAGAAAGGGTACAAACTGAATCAAAAGGAAAAGAACTTGTATATGCAAAAAGATTAGTAGTGCATACTCATAGTGGCGTGTGGGCGATTCCAAGAGCAAAAAGGTGGGAAAAGCAAACCTCATGGAACACTTATAACACATCTAAGATGGTTAAAAGTATTCAGTTGTGAACTACTGAATAGTCTTGAACATGAAAAAGTACACATATTAAATGAATAAAACAGCATGACTAATAAACTCGACGTAAATTCTGTAAGTACTGCATACTACAAACTCCACAGGAGTCACACAGAAAAGGGAGAGGCACTGGTTAATCTTCAAGTTCATGTGACTGTGTCTGCCTTTGCAAAGAATACAAGTTTAAAATGATTATATGAATTTCATATAACAAATACAATTATATAAAAAAGGAACTAAAATTAATTCTGATTCATAATGATTGTCTAGTGGTTATGGTTACCAGCTCATAATCATTTAGTTTGGTGCACGTTTGATTATCATATACAGTATTTTCTTATAACTAAGCTACATGAATTGCATGTGAGTAACACAGTATGTGAGTATATTCATTGTTTTTAATGAGTTTGTACATATTCCAAGCTGTACAAAATCAATATTATCCAAGTCAATGGGTCATATGCTATTCAATACATAACTGGCCTGCAGAAAATGTGACAAACTATACATCTTTTTCTTCAATATACATTGCACAGAACAGTATTTCAAAATACCTGCAAAACATGATGCATTCTGCCACCCTGTGGGAGTACATCCTAAATCCTTCTGAGTGACATTAATAGCAAAGAAGTAATTTTCATTACAAGTTGCAAGAACTTTTGTGCCCACAGTATATGGACCTGGTCCTATGCTGACGGTCCCTTGGGTAACTAATGGTGTTCCAAGGCATACTGCACGTCAAAGAAAAAACACCTAGGTGAATTTTTAAGCCTTAACTTAGAAAATAACTAATAAGCATATCACAGGTACTTACATACACATATTTCAAAATAAAATCTATTCATGAGCATTAATTTTCACTGCCTTTTCATATGTACTGCCATAATATGGTTCACAAATAAGTGCAAAATATTTAATTTATTAAATTATATTACTATTCACTTTTTTTTTTATAAATCTTATATCTTACCAGTGCAGTCTTCAATCACAGTGGGCAGAAATCTAAATTCTGTGTCTGAAACGTTGCTGCAGGTAAGTATCTGCTGTGTAAGATCTGAAGGAGTACTCATATTTTCTGGACAATAAAACACAATGTTGCCACCTAAGTATCGCATGTCAGATTCACTGATGTTAGTTATGAGGTTAGAAGGAGCAGAGAGCGTTTCATTGCACACTAAAAAACAGGAAGAAGTAAATAGCACAGATTAGATTCATATATACGATTTTAAATGTAACAATTAAATATTTTACTATTATCAAATGTTGATTAGTAATTATTTTTTTCTTTTCTTAAAAAAATCTTGATGACACTAGAAAATTTTTTTTATAAAATAAAATGTTATATATACTTATCTAGTATATAATTACAATGCTATAGTACATAGTTTCCACTCATACAGCAGCTTAAACTAAAAATTTTGTGGGAAGTGCTTAAATATAGGTAGTTTGTGTAGGTGGAAGCCAGTTCCATTAACTGAATATTGGAATGACCTAGCAGGCAATCCTCATTTGTTTTATGCCTTAAGTCCATCACATCAGACAGAGGCGTTTCAAGACACTTTGGGGCCCAGGGGGCACAGTCCCATTTGGGGCCCTTCTTATCGGGTGAGGGGTGCTATAAGCTCCCCAGGAACATTTTTAGAATATGAGCAATTGTAGGATCATTTTAAAGGCACTCGTAAATGCAAATTTCATAAATTTTATTTCTTAAAACTAGGTGTACATTGAATAATTGAAGATCCTCTTAATCCAGTTAAACATAATGATAAATGGTAAAAATGAGGATAACAGTAATGTACTCTGATGGCGATATGATGCGGTCCAAATATGAATGGGACACTTGACCATTTTGGGGCTACTGGATTTAGCTGTCCTGTCATAGCAGCAGCAATGGTCAAATTTTGCATTTTGGGGACCCACTCACTTTGGGGGCCAGGGGGCAATTGCAAACAGCCCACCCTCAGGAACCCCACTGACATCAGAGGGGAGGAGGGTGGGCTCCAATCTGTAATTACTTGGTAAGTATACATAAAATTTAATTTTACTTTACAAATGTCATTTTTATATAAATAACTTCCAAGTAATTACAAAGCTGAATTCCACATTAACAGGAGGTTGGATACATGGACATAGTATTCCATACCAAAACATTTAGTCATGTAATGAATTTAAAATAGAAAGTTGCTAGCATTAAATACAATGTTTGTTGTTCTTATCAGTTGAGAGAGCCTGCAGTATAAAACTGCATCTGATTGTTGCTCAACTTAACCTGTAGTGGAATGGCTGTAAGACAAGAGTTGTCTTTACTCCAGTGGGAGCTTTGTAGCAATGGAGTACTCCAATGGCTACCCATGCATCAGTGGTGCATCAGTGGAAGTTATGCAGTGAACTTGAGTATGTGCCAATCTTCCGGGAGGGATTTTCTCCCACATTTCTCCATCCCTAATTCTGGGATCTATTGCAGATCTTAAAATAATTCCAGTTAGGTGTTCGAGTCTCAGGACAAATTCTTTATGTAATCTTACACTTAAGACTACAGTTTTACTAGTTTTAGCCATAACTATGCAAAATATTGTCATAATAAGAAGTGGGAAAGTATTGGTCTATTTTATATTTCTGTTTTTGTGGCAATAATGCAAGCAACTTCTACCCAACCTCTTCTTGTACCTTTATTTGCCACTACACCCATGCTGGGTCAGCATGAGAGCAAGGATGCCCCCTTCTTTGCCCTCAACTTCTGATAGTGAGACAGACTTTCTATCCACTGGAATGTGTAGGACATGAGTGTCCAACACCAAAACACTATTTAATTCTGGTTATATAAAGTCACATTAAGACTGAATGTTAGTACGTATCTCCAAACTTGCAGAATCCAGCTCTAAAATCAAAAGATGAAGATGTTTTGGTGTGTCTACACTGCTACACTGTAGCAGTCACCCAAATACTTTTAAAAGATTCTCCTTTTGGGAAAAGACTCATAAATCCTTTGAATTATTCTCAATTGACTCTTAGCTCCTAACCAGATTATTACTTCTCAAAAAAGAGAATTTCCCTGAAAATAACTACTTTCTCCTCCTCCTAATCTTAGTCATTCATCATGCAATGGTCGGCGGGGGTACGTATTTCAATGCTCCAAATAATGATTATGTACTCCAGTCCCACCAGCTCAATCCTTCTGCATTACATTATATTACAGTTGTAATAACGTTGAGCTAGCCATTCCAGACCGTTGTTAGCCCTCAGAACTCTCGGACTTCCAGTTAGTTGTTCAGTAGTTTACTCTCCAAGTCCTTGGGAATCAGTGTCTGGATAAATGCAAAACTCTAACAAAATAACAATTCATGCAGCTGTAAAATAACGACATTTCATACCAAACCAAATAGTTTTTTATGAAATTTTTTGGTACTAACCTATCACTTTGTAAGGTTACCTGCTCTCTGCCCAACCTTACACAACTAGTTGATTGGTCTGATAACAGAGGTTCTTAGGAACCAAGATGTAAAGATGGAAAGCTAGATTTTCTGATCTTTTTAAGCACGTCTGCAAAAAAAGTTGCCACATCAAAAGGTAGTCATAAATTGCAAAAAGAGCCAACACATCTAGAGCCAGTCAAAGTGATGTAGTATAAAAATACTCAATGTTGTTTAAAAAGTTAATTTTCTCACTAAATAACTGTTGTAACTTTCTGCTGCATCCACATTTCGTGTGTCATCCACATTTCGTGTGTCAACTCTCAATGCTTTTCTGGGCCTTCCAGCTGCTCTTTGGCCTGCTATTTCCAGATCTACTTTACTACTCTTCTGACTGCCTACTTTTATACTCTTTCAATAACATGCAAAAATCACTTATAGCTTTAAGACCTGGTTCTGGTTTCCAGCTTCTGGACTAAACATCTCTCAACAATTTAATCATCATTCTTCTTCATCCAGGATATTGCTAATTATTTTGTTGCTGCCTTCTTAATACCAACCTAACTGTCCCATTTATCTTTGATCCTCAATCCACCTACCTTGAACAACTGAGTATATTCTCTTCATAGCTTCATGACTTAGAAATGGTGAGGCATGTTATATCATTCACGATATAACCTATAAAAACCACTATACATACCAGCCTATACTGACATTCCTACAACCATACCCTAATGAAATCTGTTAGCTGCAAGAAAATTTATTAACGACTCAAAACTGTTGCTCTCCCAGAATGAAGTGACGGAACTTCCTGGATGAAGGGTGGATTGGAACCTGAAAGTAAGCATCCTTCAAAACTACTGACAGCAAGAAGTCGTCATCTCTTATCACTGTTAAACTGTCTGGGGAGTCTCCATCCTGAACTTTGTCTTCCTTAAAAAGTGATTCAGTGTGGAAAGGTTGATCACTGGTCTCCAGTCCCTTGTAGCCTTTAGAACCAAGAAAATCAGGCTGTAAAACCCCGGTGAAGGACGGTACACTTCTTCCACCGTACCCTTGTCCAGCATCTTCAACACTTCTTTCCAAAGAGCAAAGTACTTCTGAGAGCCATGAGCATAGGTCAGATTGAGAAGGGGTCTGTCTAAGAGAGGGGGAGAGAAGTCAAAGGGTAGTAGATACCCCACCCCAAAGGATGTCCACTATCCACTTGTCCACTCCATGCAACTATTATTTGGCCCAATGGCCTGCAAGGCATCCTCCTACCCATAGCAACAAAGAGGGAGAGTCGCCTACTCTACCGACGACCTCCTCTGCCCCTTCCTCTAGTTGCCCTCCCAGCCTTGTAAGGGCAAGATTTAAAGGCATGATTTTGCTGTCTTGATTTTGAGGCTCTCACAGAAGTCTTGACAGGAGGAGACAGTCTTGCCTGCCACTGCGGAGGAGGAGGAGAAGGACGAGAACAAGCCTCCGATTTAGATACTGCCTGACATACAAGATACTGGTCATGCTCAGTCTATCTTGTAGTGTGTTAATGCCTTGGTTTCAGACTGAGATGGCTCTCTGTGATCCAATAGGTCCTCAAAGTTCCTTCCCCCTCCTCTCGCATGGCATAGGAAATATTTTTCCACCAATGTGGTTCTGCTGATGTCCAGTCACCTTAATTCAGACGTGATCTACCTTAAGCCTTAGTATCCGATCGCTGTCGGTTGATTGCATCTTCTAAATGAGTTCTTGGAAATAGATGCTGCCACTCAAGGAGACTCCCATTTTCGAGGGCCGGCAAGGACTCCAAATCTACTGACCCCGCCCCCTTTGACAAAGTCACACTAAGATGGTCTTGATATCAAATGGCCTTAGCACCAGACTGCAATAGCCTGACAAAGGAGGAAGAACTAACTGAACCTCTCCCTCAGCTCAATTAAATGCTATCCTGGCTACCACAGTGGACCACAAATCCAACCAGGACACAGTCTGGAAGATGGTAGCAGCAGTAGCCTCTATAGCCAAGGCCTCTTGTGAAGAAAATGAAGGACCTTCAGACCTGACCTAATCAAGGGTCAAACCAGGCTTCAGGTGGATCATGTCTAAATTAAGGTGATGGGACATCAGCAGAACCACATTGGTGGAATAGCACTTCCTATGCCGGGCAAGAGGAGGAGAAAGGAACTTCAAGGACCTATTGGATTGCCGAGAGACATCTTAGTCCGAAACCAAGGCATTAGCATACTGCAAGACAGACAGAGCATGACCCAACAAGGGAAGCTCAAATGAAGCCTTCGTATCTTGCCTTAGACCTAGCAATGCTTCTATACCAATAGGGGTCATAGAAGACCGAGTCTGCATTCTACTCCCAAGATTATTGAACACATGAATGAGATCAACAACCTCTGAGAAAGACAGAAACTCCTAGCTCTCTCCCTCCTCCGGTTCCAGCAAACGAGATCGATGATGCGAAGAAGGCTTGAAAGGACCCTTTTCCTTCCCTAACAGCACTGGAGAGGCATCCCTAGGAAGCCGGGCATCATGCCTCCCACTAGTTGGAGTGGAGTCCCTAACTACTGAAGATCAAGAAACAGAAGGGTCTGGAACACAGCCATGCGACGAAACCCGTACATGGTCTCAACCCAAACCGCGTACGTGCCTGTGCAACGAACCATGTACATACTCGCAGGACATATCATGTACATGGACGCGCGATGAGTCAAGTACACGGCCGTGAGACTACACACGAGCACGGTCTTGAAACAGGAAACGACACCAAAGCGAACTTCCTGAAGGAGACTGATTCCTAAGGCCCCGGTCTTTGGGAGGCAAATGAGAAGCATGTCCACAGACCAGAGTCACCTCACATTCTTGACCATCAACCACAACACTGCAGATGGAAGAATCCTTCGAAAGTGCAAGAGACAGTGTCATAACCAGTACCTTCAACCTCTTAATCGGAGCCTTATCATCTTTACAACAAACTGGAATAGGTACAGGAGACAAAGATGGTTGAGATGGATAGCTAGCACTCTCATGGTCACGTACATGTACATGTAAGGGAGAGACACGGCCATGTAGAGAAGTCGGCGCGAAGCACTACTCTCACTTGCAGAGGACGAAGCCACAAAGTCCATAATTCTCCGACGTTTGACTCTGAGGGCGAGGATGAGAAGGAGATGAAGAAGCAGAGGGAGTTGGAGGAGAGAGCTTACTCCCTCTGTGGGAGAGGAAGAATCACTCCTACGACTCTTCTTGCCAGAGAGAGCAGACTACCTCTCGAAAAACAGAGTCCAGCCTCTTGACCATGGCTTGAAACAACGTCTCTGATGGCTCAGTGAGAGGTAGAGATGTCGCCATAGGCGAAGGAGATGACGTCACAACAACGGGAGGAAGAAACACCACCACAGCTGATGTCATAGGCTGAGAGGATGCTGGGACTGACGTCACGACATCTCTAATGGCAGTGCTGGTCGATGGCCTCACTGGCGGAGTGATAAAGGGCGTCCCAGTCCGTGTCGACAATGACAAAGGCATCCCGCTAGGAGGCAGCACACAAGAGGCAAAGGAGTGTAGGCCTGGAGGTGGGGGTACGAGCAGCCAAGAAATGCAAGAGTAGGCCATCCAAAGAGGGGGAACCCTGTAGGCCTAGAGATGCCCTAACAGCTGCCACCTTGCTTGATTTGGAATCTGAAATAAAGGAAGCAGAAGGTGAAACCTCCTCCCTCTCAGGAGGGACATTATATCCAATGGGAGAGGGGCTACATTAAACGTAACCTCATCCTGAGCAACTCCTAATACTTCCATCAATAAACAGATGGAAGAAAAGGAAGGAGACAGCGGTACAACTGAAACAGAGGGTGCACTTCTGGAAGAAGGGGATGCCGGAGCTGAACCGTTTGAGTGAGGAGGCAAAATAAACCCTCCCAGGAAGGACAAGTAGAAACTCTACACTGCTCCCCTTTCCTGTAGAATGTTCTCCACTGCGACACAGGCCAGGAACGACATTCCGGGCAAGGATTAGCAATGGTACAAAAACTAGACCAGCACCTACTGCATGTTGTATGGGGATCTATAATGGTAGAAGCTAAAAATCTGGAGCACAGAAATCCCTGAATGCCTGGGCACATGCGTTGACAAGGCCTAAAAGAATTGGAGGACTCCATGATAACAACAAAGCACACACACACACACACTGAAACAAAAGAAATCACAGGCAAACAAAGCAACCAGCTTGGGAAGAGAGCGCTAGCGACTACTCTCCAAGGCGCTCAAAGAAAGACTGATGCATCATGAGATATTATGGACGAGTTATGAAGTTCCATTTGACAACGTCTGAGTGAGAGAGAGAGAGAGAGAGAGAGAGAGAGAGAGAGAGAGAGAGAGAGAGAGAGAGAGAGAGAGAGAGAGAGAGAGAGAGAGAGAGAGAGAGAGAGAGAGAGGGTGTAATTGCTGTATGGATGGTTAAGGACTGAATTGGTTGTTGGCAGGTTCTGGGCTGTCTGCCTGTGCTGTTGGAGTTTAGAGTTCTGTGTTTTCAGTGAGTTTTCAGGCAGTGATATTCAGCTGAGTTGTGTGTTTTTGTTGTTATTTGGTGTTGTTAAGTTAGTGTTTTTGCTTAGAGTTGTTGTGCCCGTGCTGTTGTGATTTTTTCTGTTGTTTGTGCAGTGGTCTTTTGTTGTGTTGTTGTGTTTTGTTGTTATATGTGAGGTTGTGGTTGTGTTCCTTGGTTGGTTGTTGTGTTGTTAGGTTGTGGCCGTGTTCCTTGGTTGGTTGCTGTGTTGTTGAGTTGTGGTTGTGTTCCATGGTTGTTGTTGTGTTGTTGTGGTCCTTGGTTGTTGTGTTGTTGTTGGGTTGTAGTCCTTGGTTGTTGGGTTGTGGTTCTTGGTTGTTGTTGTTGGTATTTCTGTGACCTTGACCGCCGGACAGCACAGGATAGCCCTGGAATACCTGGAGTTGGTAAGTACATGTGTTTTGTGTTTGTTTGTTTGTTTTTGTATAGGTGTAGGTCAATTGTCCTGCGTGTTTTGTTGTGTAAAGAAGAAAGTGTGACTGAGGGTGGGTTTGGCAGCTGGAGTGATTAGGTTAATGTGGGGAGGGTTTTGCCACTTGTTTTTTTTAAGCTTGTGATCCCGCCACAATATGCCTGGTCAGTGACCAGCTTCCACCTTGTATATGCATGAGTTGCCAGATGCCAAAGATTTCTTGCTGCACAATCTTTGATTGTTTTTAACTGGTTCCAGCTGGCACAAGAAAATTATCCATTGTTAAGACCAAAGGATTGTTCCCCGTACAAACAAACTACTGCCCAGGTATTTCATACTCCTGTTTCCATGGAGTCACATTTCCCCATCATGGCTCTCAGTGTGTAAAACTTGTTCATTTATATACCTATTTTACATTAGATGAAATTCAATTGCACTACAATTAGAATACTAGTATGTATAGCATTTGCAAATTATAAATGCATGTGCTAACCTTGTAAAATATTTTAAAAAACTAAGCTGCAAGCATTACTTACCCTGAACATGAATACAGTCTTGAACATCTGGGTACCATTCCCCTAGCTGCCCTAAGCATCTTATATTCTGCACTGTTACATTTGTATTGCCACCAACAAACCAGCCATCAGAACAACTGAAATATTTAAAAATGAATGACTATTCATGTTAATTATTTCAAATTAGTCTTGAAGTTTCCTTATACTCTATATGAATATTATTAGAGATTAAGAATAAAAATGTTCTTTTTTAGCAGACAAATTTTTCATTTTTACTCATCTGATGTTTTGTAATGTCATTTGTGAAGAGACATGAGACCTATCTTCCCATCTTCCTACATGCTCCATTCTATTGATGACATTTGAAAAAAACTTAAGTATTGTATGCACAGTTGCTAAGCAATCTAAAAATAAATACTACTGTAGTATTACCGTATCAGAAAAGTACTTATACAAAAGCAACCTTGGAATTATCATACTATGAACAAAATAAAACCCAGTAGAAAATGGTATTAGTAATAAAAAACTAGTATATAAGATATATTATATTAATTTGGCCTCCAAAATGTTTTTCTAATTTAAGTTCTTACTTACCTATAAACTGCTACAGCTCCGACTGCATAACTTGTCAATTTCCTTGATACGCTGCCCAATGCAAGTCTAGGGGTAGTTCTACAAACCGCTAAGAAATAACATCATATGTTTGAAAAATAACATTTAATCAATATGATGAAAAAAAGAACACAAGTATACATAAATGCTAATCTAATATTACTGTATAGTTAAGTTCTGTAACAATTTCAAACAAGGAATAAAAAGAAATTTTGTTGAATTTAACAATTAAATTTAAACAGTTCTTAAGTCAAATGTATACCACATCAAATTTATACACACTACTGGATATAAATAACAACCATAAATACAGTAATTGCTCCTAACTGTATCCTTAGTAAAAGTACTTCAAGTATTTGTTATAATAAATTTGTAAGGTAATTGTCACATAAATTTCAAGAATGTTAATGATCATTTGTTGCAAAATCTATTTTTACAATTACCTTATAATTGATATTCACAAGTTAATCTTGAATATGTACAGGCAGTCCCCAGTTTATAATGGGGGTTCCGATTTTGCGCCGCATCATAAGCCAAAAATCGACATAAACCACCACTTCATCGAAAATCATAAACAGTCTACAGAACACTTTGCTTTGGGTGTACTATTGTAAACAGCATTTTTATTGAGTTCATTAAAAAAATCCAGATTTTGGATTGGCATTGTATTGTAACCATGGAACATGCGTGTAAACTAGGAAATAATTTCTGATTAATATATTTGAAAAGTATCATAACCTTGGAACATTGTAAGCAGTACTTGTACAAGCATTCTTAAGACAATCATGTCATAATCTACGTTATCCTTGCTAACAAGTTTGCTGCTCTTGTCATATTTGTTTGATAATAAATCACAGCTTGAAAATACAGTCAGAACCTAACAAAGACCATTCCAGGTGTTTTAAGACCACTCACACATCCAACATCTTTTCCTATATGCTGCGCCACAAACATTTCTCTCTGCATTTCACAGTATAATACACTTTAATACTAAATTCACTCAATCTACCAGTCCTAAGATGAAAACCATTTTTAAAAAATGATGCCTCATGTTTACTATAATGCAGTTCTAATCTTTTTAACTATCATGCTCCCTTTTTCTCAGATTCATACAATTTCCACTATTATTTTGAAATAGCATCTACATTTCCAAAACCAGGTGCCCTTAAAAATACTTATATTCCATCATCACCATCTCTAAATCTTCAAAGACCATAAGGTATTTCTTTTAAACTTCCATTCCTACTTTACCATTTCACATTTTTCTTTCAAAATCACAAAAAATATAAAAAAAATAAAATCAAATGATTCATCAACCTCCACATTTCATTGTTCCTCATCAATCATTTGTACTAACTAATATCCTGATTGTTCGTCTTGAACACAACACTCCCTTACAAATAATTCACCTATTTTAGCCTTATTCTTGCCCAGTTTTCCTTATCATAGTATAATCCTTTAATGCTAATATAGACAACCAATCCTTTTGTGGAACAGACACTATTAAACATTTAGCTAGGGTGTATAGAGAATGAATAATACACAATAATTATGTACTGATGAAAAAGCAGATCTAATATTTTTTTTGCCAACAAAATTTTATCAAAAACATCAAACCAGCAAGGTTCGCCCTTAGCAATGTGAAATAAGATCTCTCCAAACAATTCTGAGGAATAATCAAATTGGAGTGGCTGGATGACTAACATTAGACAGAATGCAAGAACTGAATGAGAGATCTAACAGTAAAATACATAAGAACTATCTTGGAGGTATGTACTGAGTTTGACTAATAAGAAAAACCTTTAAAAGAAAGTCACTGCTATACTTACATAGTGTAACTGCTTAATCTGAGATAATAATGACTATTCTTCCAGGTCACAGTAGTAGGGGTATATGTACATACTTTGTGGAGAAATACTAACATCATTCCATCAGAGAACGAATTCTGGGGTTACTCTAGGATCCTGATACTTTTCAGACTTTATAAGCAATGATACTCAGTAAATCCCAGACATTGTTTATTTCTCTGTGGACTTTTGTCAAAACATCACCACATGGAATTAATTCCATATCAACTTCCATTCAAAATCCTGGTGCAATCTTTCTAGGAATATGTAACAGACCTGTTAAAGTACCTTTAAACAATTCAGCTTCCTATTCCTTTATATTTCTTTAACCCAAGATTTACGAGCAGCAGCTCAAGCTGTCCTGACTTATTAAAACATCATCTGAACATGGTTTTCATCAAGGCAGACTAGAGGAGTTAATATTATTTATATTAAGTCATGAGTACTGCGTTAGGTTTCATGCAAATTGCTATGCCACTATAAGTTATTCTCATCCTCCTGTATTAGGAACAATATAACCTATATTCTAATAGTCTCTCTTAAGATTAACCTTGTATGAGTATCGGTAATACCAACTACGTTCTCTCTCTCTCTCTCTCTCTCTCCTCTCTCTCTCTCTCTTTCCTTCCTTTTGTAAAGGGAAAAGGGATTACTAAAGCATTTTCACTAACTTTGATATCTTGGGTAGTGGCAAATGGCAGTACCAGCAACACCTCCATCTACTAGGTCACCAATGTAAGTTATTGTATCATTATCATAAATGATAAAGCGGAACCACTGATCATCGGGAGATGACGGCAATTGGGTCGCCAGGTTTGGATCCACTGTATCCAATCCTCCAACATACCTAAGAAAATACATTAGCAAATAATATAATGAAGATGAGTAAAGAGTCCTTATTTTTCATTAATGAAAGTATTTAAAACTGTAACTGTATTAGAAGCACCTCCAAAATGTCATTAAAAAATACTATACAAACCAACTGCAAAGGCCAGATAGTAAAAAGTATATATACAGGCAGTCCATGGTTATGACCATTGTTGATTATTGCTGATAACCCGAAATCGCTGCTTGTCTAGCAGCGAAAATGGGCAATTTTTTGGCGCTGAAATACGCCGATTGCCCATTACAGCGCCAATAATCAGGTACTGGTGCCGATTCATACCTAACGGTCACCATTAACCAGCTATTGGTGCCAAAATCCAGCTATCGACGTCAATAAGGTTCGAAAATCACTGATAATTTATTATCATCGATTTTTGCTTATCATCAAGCCATTGGAATGAATACTTATGGCACCAAGTTTCAGTTAATGGCACCACTCTTAGGTATGTTATAGTGCCATAACTCTATTATCAGCACCTTACGGCGCCAATAACTGTAACTTGGCCCATGATGGCACAATAAACCGCCTATTTTATGGAGCTAGACAAGTGCCATAAAACAGGATTGCCATTAACCAAGTCCGCCAATAACCGGGGACTGTATAC
>NC_087213.1:66749033-66751533 GCF_015104395.2 Macrobrachium nipponense | reverse complement strand
ATTACGTTATTAAGTTGGGTATTGAATGGTCCAATTTGTTGGTGTATTTCATTATTTATAGGTCGATTTTGCTTTATTATGAAATTTACTGGGGTGTTTTTGGAGGGCTTGGAACGGATTAGCCATTTTACATGTAAAATGTGGTCCAAGATACGAAAACCTCATGATACGAAGGGCGCCTCGGAACGGATTAATTTTGTATCTTGAGGCACTACTGTATATATATAATGTAAATATATATACATATATATATGTAAATAAAGATATATGCCATGAAGTAAAAATAAACGAAGGAGTAACTGCGAGACCTTTCGACGTTTCCACGTCCTTTACTGAGCAGAACTGACATACATGGGACAAAAGACAAAACAAGAAGATTCGTATAACTGACAGATAGGGATTATAAAGAGATTAGTACCTAGAATCCGTCACACCTGGAAGAGAGTAACCTTCCCAAACAAGCATAAACAATGAGTGCGATTAAAAGTATAAGATAACCATCTCAGATACAAGGACAAGACTTTAATTAAAGAATTATAGGTGACAGCTGTTCAGAACTTTGGTAAACAAAACCATGTTCACAATACATATTCACAATACAGGTTAGACATACATTACAACGAAGATAACTCAAAGGCAACTAATTTTTATTTAAGTCTGTAATTATATCTTTGAGGTCATTCTTAAACATGTTACAAATACAAGGGTCTAAATGAAAAAGGCCACGACTAACATTGAAATTACAATGAAAAGTTAGTTGTATAAAAGCAGATTCTAAAAGATTTCGTGATAAGAGATCTCTTGACCTTGCAATTACTTAACTACCAACCCAATTTATTCGGTGGTTGTTTTCACTTAAATAAATGAATATTGCATTAGATGTTTGCCCAGTTTTTACAGAATATTTATGCTGGCTTAGCCTTACTTCTAGGCCCTTGCTAGACTGTCCGAGATAAAATGAGGGACAATCCATACATGGAATTTTATATATTATGTTGTTGCTTTCTCTGGGGCTATTTTTTATTAACATTCCATTTAGTGTGTTATTAAAGGAGAAAACAAGGTTGACATTAAAAGCTTTTAATGATGATTTAATGGTTTCAAATCCGTTAAAAAAAGGCAAACTGAGAATGTTCTTAAAATTTTCTTTCTGTGTGTTACTTACACTATAAAACTTTTTGTGGGCTTTATTATAACAAATATCTAATATATGTGAAGGATAGCATAAATCTTTCCCTATTTTTCTTATGTATTCAATTTCTTTATCCAAATATTGGGGACTGACAATGCGCAATGCTCGTAAAAACAGACGAAAAAATTGATATTTTTACGTTAAGATGGTGGCCTGAGAAGAAATGAACATAAGTTAAGTTGTTGGTCGGTTTCCTATAAATACTGAATTTACATTGAAATGGTTCTCTGTGTATCAAAACATCTAAGAAAGGGAGGCAATTGTCTTTTTCTAATTCTAGAGTAAACTTAATCGATGGTACCTGGTTATTTAATTTAGAGAGTAAATCATTTACATCAATACCGACAGGCAGGACAGCTAAAATATCATCAACATAACGATACCACTTTACAGGAATATAAATGATATTAGGTAAGTAGCATTTTTCAAAAAATTCCATGTACAAGTTTGAGAGTAGTGGTGATAAAGGATTCCCCATTGCCATGCCAGATATTTGTTGATAAAATTCACCATTGAATATAAACTTACAATCACAAATGCACAAACTCGTGATTGAAATAATGTGACTTATAGGTAAAGGTAATTCATGCTGAGTTAGTTCATTACTAAGATAGTCTAAAATAGAGTCTATAGGGACTTTAGTAAAAAGAGAACATACATCAAAACTAACGAATCTATCAGTAGGGCAAAGAGAAAATTTGTTTAATTTATCAACTAAATCTAGAGAATTATATATATGAGAATCGGAGATGGTTCCAAGTAACGGGGTCAAGATTTTTGTGATATATTTCGAAAGTTTATATGAAATTGAACCAACAGTACTGATAATAGGCCGCATATGATTATTTTCTTTGTGCGTTTTGACTAATCCGTACAAGTAAAGTAGCGAAGGAGATTTGACTGACAATTTGCCTAGTAGTTCTGTTTTATCTTTAAGGATATTTTTCACTGTGCTATTGAAGTTTTTTATGACTTGATCAAGGGGATTTTTTGTTAGTTTTTTATAAGTCACATCATCATCCAGTAGGGCTTGCATACGTGATATGTAGTCAGCTTTATCTAAAATTACTATACTACTTGATTTATCAGCTTTTGTAATGTGGATAGTATTGTCCTCTTTAAGATCGGTCAAACTTTTCTTATAACTAGCAGGGAAGTTACTTTCATGCTTAACGTTGGCAGCTCCGTAAACAATACCTTTAATCATGTCAACATGATTTTGAGGAAGGTCACAATATTTTTCAAATTTACTTAGGGATGACGCGATCATTAAAGCAGAAGGTCGACTTGTTATAAAGAAAGATAAAC
>NC_087213.1:66734033-66744033 GCF_015104395.2 Macrobrachium nipponense | reverse complement strand
CATCACGCAAGCAGGTGAAATCTGGTGTGTAAGCAGGAATCCCATTGTCACACTCCGTGAACTGGGGGGGCTGGGTCTGGGTGCATGTCACAAGATGGATCAGTTATGAACCGCCAACCTTGTGATGGTAATTGCTTCATAGCAAAGAAAGTTAAAGGAAAGGAGAACGCATTTTCGAGAAGTTCGGCAGCAAGGAGGCGTTAGCGCATTGTGTTGGAGGTGCCTGTTATCATGATGGTTCTAGAATCGGCAAGAGTGTTGTGGAACTCGTCAGGACGTGATAAACGGCGCGATGTCTGATGCAATACCTCGTCTAGATTCATCTAAGAAGTTCTAGAAATCCCAGGAGTCTGTGAACTTCGCCGTAGGCCCCGCCCCCAGTGCCGTATAAATACGACGGACGAAGCAGAGATCGTCAGAGAGAGAGAGAGAGAGAGAGAGAGAGAGAGAGAGAGAGAGAGAGAGAGAGAGAGAGAGAGAGAGAGTTCGTAAAAGAGAGACTCCAGTTAGTCACAGAGAGATATCCTCAGTAAGAGCCACAGATCAGATTATCAGTGAGAGATCAGCAGCAGCAGAGATCATCCGTGTGAGATAAGAAAGAAAGGAACCAACGAAGGATCAGAAGAAAAGTTGTTCGAGAGTTGGTTGGATACTGGTCTAGTCGTCTTCAGGAGTGCACGACCGTGTTATCTCGACGTCGAGCAGATTTCAGAGAAGAAAAGGTCCTGCCAGAGGTTTTGGGGAGTTCCTGCCTTACAAGTACAATAATTTCTGTAATATGGAGTCAAGAGGACGTCTGCAATCACCGTTTTCCTTTTGAGAAGCCCTCTTCGAATTGCCAAATTGACTAGCAAGTATTTGAATTGCTTCGCTGTTCCCCCAGTACATGCAGTGTAAGATTCTATCTTTCTATGTAAATAGGAGATGCCATTCAGCATTTAGCTTTGTTAGTAAGCTTGTAAATAAACCTTTGTTGTGTTGTGTTTCTTTCTATATTCGTATCCCCAGTTTCAACTGTTGGTGTTGAAATATTTTTTTTATTTATTTCATATCGAACCTGAAGAAGACCTCTCTCAGAGGCCGTAACAAACCTTCATCGACAATAGGTTCAATGTCTTCCAAACACTTGTTGTCACTATCATTCTCTAAGAAATTATCACAATAATGATAGTGTTTTAGAGTCAGGGTCTGAGTACCTGCCAAATCCATCATCTGATAGATTTGGCAGGTACTCAGACCCTGACTCTAAAACACTATCATCTGACATGATACTGAAAAAAAAAACATATAAAATAACTGCAATCAAAAGGGAACAAGGTTTAGAATTCAAATCTACATGGTTTACGGACAAAATCGTGATCATCCTTCTCAGATAATAGCCTGAGTCACACTGGCATGTGTTGGCCAGTACCCCTTCTAATATCCCATATGAAAATGAGGTCACGACATCCATCGGATGCTCACTGGCTAGATTGAGTTGTGGGTGGAGCTTCAGCACCTCTCTCGTACACAATAATGTGTCTGAAAACCATCCAAGCTGAAGAAAACGCCTTTGCTTTTCGAAAGACGTATAAGAGTACGTCACTGTCTTTTATTACTGGACCGTAAAAGACGCACATGCGTACGTCCCAGTGCTGAAGGGGTTAACCTCCTCGGTGAGAGTCGCTGTTGCCCTCTCTCGGCCTTTAACCCGGTTCATTGCCCATTTTTGCTTGTGTGTGTGTGTGTGTGTGTGTGTGTGTGTGTGTGTGTGTGTGTATGTGTGTGTGTGTGTGTGTGTATTATGGCTTCTTTTGCTCCTCAGCCTCACCAACATTTGTGCCCAGGAACTCAAGGTTTCCTGTGTTCTCATTTCCTGGCTTCTTCAGTGACAGACCAACACTCCACATACAGTAGGTGTCGTGCTAACGTTTGTATCATAAACAATCCCTGCCTGGAATGTTGTGCGTGGCCTAGAGAGCAGTGGAAGTTATTTTATAGTAAGAGGGAGCATCGTACAGTTTCTACCCTTCCTTCGTGGGAGGGGTTTTCTTCTCGCCCCGATGCTTCGTCTCCTGCTGCAGTCACACCCCATGCTAGCGTTGTGCCTTTGCCTCCTTCCTTTTCTTCCATAGATTTGTCATTGGAAGTATCAGGAGGCCCTAAGACTTAATTATTGTGTAATGTGGCCCCCTCTTCCTCAGGAGTTAATTTACTTCCTGTGAGAGAAGAGGCTTTTTCATCAGTTTCTTTTGTTTCAGATTCGGAGACATCCAAAATGGCAGCGCTCTGGGGGTTGCTTGGGCTATGGGGTCCACCCTCCTTGAAGGGTTTGCTAACGCACTTCATGGATGCTCGCCTCCCCCCTCAGACTACCCAAGTACTCCCTCTTCTTCCTGGCCTAGTCTTTGTTGGTAGCCGGGGTCAGCCATATTATATTGCTCTGCCAGTGGCGCCTGCCATTTCCTTGGGTCAAGGGGAAGCTGTGATGTCAGCACTGCTGGTGATGTTACTTCCATCGATAACATCACTCCCTGTTCCCTCTGCTGCGCTGCCTCACTCTTCTGTGTCATCATTGTTTGCTCCCGTGATGTCATCACTGCCATCCAGTATGCTCCATCTCTCTTTCATGTCGTCTGTGCCCTCTCTTGCAGATCCATCCGAGGCTTTATGTCAGGCGATTCTTTAGAGGTTGGACTCTATAAAAATGCTTAAAACCTCCTATTTTGTTGATTAAAATTCCAGAAAAACACACAACAAAATTTTATACCTGGTTTTTTTAATAGTTTTATCACAAAAAGTGCATTTTATTATGAAATTGATAAAAAAAAAACAGGAATTTGTGGCTATTTCTCATAGAAAAATACTGCAAATAGGCAAATTTTCCGCGAATAATGCGGGATCTACTGTATTCATATGTCATTACAAACATATCCATCACATCCAAGTTGTGTTTACAGTCCATTTTTTATCTGTTCCTACAGACTTGATGATACTAAAAATCTAAGGAAACTAATTCTGAATAATAGTATCATAATACCTCAGAAGTTACACTCTAAAATATATATTTATTAAATCTAAGCATGCAACATAACATACTACATTACACATATGGAAATTCTTAGAAAGGCCTAATATCATCTACTCATTTCCTAAAATGTAAGAATTGTATTTTAGCACATCCACAACAAATTAAATACTGTAATGTACCATAACTCTAATGGAAAAAACCTTGTGGAAACTGTGCAACGGTACTTACCAAGTACGAAGGGCTGTCACATAGACCACATTACGCCGTATGGCTCCTTTCTTGAGGGGATAAAAAATACTATTGTTATTCTTCCTAAAACATACTGGTAAGTGATCAGCTGTCTAAAAACAAAAATATGAAGAATTTGTAAGCAAATTTAATTACTGCAAATGCATATTGCTGACATTTACAATAAAAAAATTTCCTAATACAAATATAGTACTATTTGAAAGTATTGAAGAAATTCTTTATAGAACTGAGGTAATAATTCTAACTTATCTGCATAACTTTGAAGATAATAAAACAATGAAATATACCGAAGATAAAATAGACACAACCAGGCTCCAGAGGCACAATACAGTTGTGACTAGGGATACTCCTCACAAAAGCATTACAGTCCCAGGTTATCGGTTCACTCGGCTGTCGGCTATCAGGTTTTTTGGTGCTGGTCTAGCAATGAAAATGAGTGATTTTCAGCGTTATAATGTGCCGATTTCCAGTTATTGGCAATGATAATAGGGTTATGGTACTGATACATACCTAACCGAAGCACCATTAACAAGTTATCAGTGCCATAAGCACCATAAATTACCAATTTTAAGTTATCAGCGATTTTCACTTAACATCAAGCCGTCGGAACGGAACCCTCACTGATAGACAGGGACTGCCTGTATCTAAGAGCATGCCCTCAACAGGATTGTGCATTCACATACACAATGTAATGACACTTTTTGTCAGTTTTGCAACTTATTTATGTCTGTTTCTTTCAGGAAGGAAGGAATATAATTTTATTATTTTATTGTTAGTATTTTGTTTCTGATAGTCATATACAAGCTCTGGGTCACACCTGCTCAAGTGAGGCTTCTCTGATGCTGTGATACTTATGGCTGATGCCACTTATGGTCATTTTGCATAATAATGCCACTCCCAGAGTAAAACAGAGAGAGAGAGAGAGAGAGAGAGAGAGAGAGAGAGAGAGAGAGAGAGAGAGAGAGAGAGAGAGAGAGAGAGAGAGAGAGCACATAATGTGAATGATTCAAAAATTACAAATATAGGATATAGATGAAGCAGAAAGAAAAAAATCTGAGCACAGATCTCTACAGTCTAAGATACCTTGCTTGCATTTGACACCCAATGTTCCTTCCATAGCATGTGCTACATATGCTACCATGACAAGAATGTCTGTCTCTTCTGCATCAATCACAACTGTTGTTGGATTTCCAGAATGCTTGATCTTGGAATAGCTAAAAAAAAAATGTTGTATTAGCCTCAGCGTGTTCACATTCTTATTCCAGAACTCTGCTTTGTATCAGCCTCAGTGTGCTGACATTCTTATTTTAGAACTTTGCTTTGTTCTGGTAAGTTGGCACAATGGGAAGCCAAAGAATAAGAGAACTTGATACTTGGATATTGTCTTGAGAGGGTACAGAATTCATTTTGAAAGAAATTTTGCAGTAGTTTGTTAGAAAGATTTTGAAGAAGCTCTTGGAAAGCTTCAGATGATGGAAATTTCCCAAGAACTTTAATGAAAATGTTTTTAGGGCGCTCAGACTTGCTCGACCTCAGATCCCTTTCAGCATTTTTTACTGAATAATGTAAATCATAACGATCATTCACCACAACAACCTGGGATGCATGCTTGTGTCTAGCCATGATGATTGCAAATACTTTTTTATGCTCTTGCTGTATTGCATCTTTGAGGCAGTACTGTTGGCAGTGTTATGCATTGATAGTGGGACATGGTTGATGGAATTAAAGTTTCTGGAGTCTGTCAACAATTTCTTTTCATTCTTCAATATTTTGAGCCATCCTGCTTTCAGCTTTAAGCTTTTATTCATAATCATCTCAATCCAGAGATCAAGAGGTAAACATGAATTGTACAGTGCAATTAATCCCTCTCTCACATATGCTATTCTCTTTTCTGGCAGGTTGGTGACTTCCATCCAATATTCTATCATCTTTTCTGGCAGGTTGGTGACTTCCATCCAATATTCTATCATCTATCTTCCAAATTTGTCATTGTCATAGAACATAAGCCAAGGAAACATCAAGTCTACTGTTCCCTTGAACTCCTCCCAGTTTTATGTTCTGATGGAATGAGTATTTCTGTCATCTGAAGGAATGACATCCAGAATTTTACCACTGGACTTAGTGATTTCTCAATACAGTCATACTGATCTTCCAGGCATTTATGAAAGCTTGGGCTGGCTTCATGACCAATGAAGCTCTCTCTCTGGTCTGACAAAGATGATGTCCATACAGGCATACATACATACATACAAAAAAAGGTAATTTTACAAATTATAAGATTATTACTATCAATTAACAGTCATGAGCTCAGCTGAACATTGAGATTGATAATACCTATACCATTTCTCCAATATAAAAACTGTTAGAGAAAACTTAATTTTAACTTCCAATATGAAATCCTTGACTTCAAAAACCTATAATTAGACACCAAGAATGTATTTGTAAGAGAAAAATCCCCTAAGAAATGGAGTTTTATAGGTTTGACATAAGCCGGAGGCAACCATCTTGGACTTATGCCTCTCAAAAAGTTAGCCAACACTTTTTCAAGGTATACCCTGACTTAATTTGAGCAAACCCTTCCTCTAAACTGAAAATTAACTTCAAACGTTGCTCCAGGAAGATTGGTCACGGGACGTATTGGAAGGTCCTCTACCAATACAGGCAGTCCTGGGTTACGTCAGGTTTAGATTACGTCGTTCTGGACTTATGGCGCTTGCCTCATAGCACTGTTAACCACAATTTTTCAGCACTGTAAATGGACTTACGCTGTTACCTGCTTTACGGTGCCAGAGATCCCCAAAGGGCTGTTAATTTGAAGTGCTACAGCATTCAACTTGGTAATTCAACTAAAAATACAATAGCTACAGAAAAAGTATACTACGTGACCTACAAGCTACTTTTTACAGTTTTGCAAAAGGAAAATTTACCAAACATTTGAATTGACGAGCTACTTTAAAACATAGAAGTATTATAAACAAGCATTTGCTTAATATTTTGAAACATGGAAACAGAAGTAAAATGTAAAAAGACTATACTGACTTGGCAAGAAATTTGGAAATGTAAAAGCTTATCAACTTAGAACTCATTTCTAAATATACAGAAGAAACAAAAGCACAATATCCGGTGATGACCTGTAAAATGCAAGTGTCTTAAGTAACATTTATAGGAAAGTTAATTTGGAAAAAGCTCTTCTACAGTGATCATTCACATTTTAGTAATATAAAAGAGCACTCTAAAAGGAATATTAATAAAAGCAGTATTAAAAATCCTAAATAAACTTAATTGGTTTCCTACTTACTTCCAGTAATTCATATATATCAGTGTCACTATAAGGATGGAATAGCCCAGAATCATAACCACTGCAATAACTGTAAGAACCTAGGGGGAAACCAAAATAATTCATGGCTTTGTAACAGTTTCCCTTCACTTCTGTGTAACCATCAGGGCAATACCCTGAAAAAGAATGGAGAAACATTATAATATAGTACACAGACACACACACACACACATATATATATATATATACATATATATATACTATATATATATATATATATATATAGATATATCGATATATATATATAGTATATATATATATGGTATTATATATACACACACATACACACACGCAGTAAATCAAAATAACCACACAATCTCACCGTGCACATATTCCTAATACTCATGCTAGACTTCAATGGTTTTGATTCCAGATTCTTTAAAGCACAAAGAACATGATGAAAATGACCGTCTCAGAAAACTAATAGTAATTGAAAAACTGTACTTTATACTTTAAAAATTCTTGAATCTAAACCATTTTATCTCATGGAAGCACCACAAGTAGTAGTAATTCACAGAATTTTCTGTGACACCTATCTATAAATTATTTGTGGGAAAACTCTCACCCATTTGCAAATTTTTCATAGACCAATATTCTGTATTTTCACATTTTTGTGAACAATTACTGCAGTAGTACCTTAAATGTATACATTTTAATTTATGATTTACAGTACTAATTTTCAAATATTGTTATTAAGTTTAACATGATTAAATAACATTAAATATTAAAAATAACATTCTCTCTCTCTCTCTCTCTCTCTCTCTCTCTCTCTCTCTCTCTTCTCTCCTCTCTCTCTCTCTCTCTCGTAGTAGCCATCTTGCTTGGTGAGACGTACCCGCGTGAAGTAGAGTTAATCAACAGATATCACAAGTTTAACATACGACTAGAATTTGAGAAATATCTAGAAGTGTTCGTGAACTATCGGTGATAAGATTAGTGTGAAAATAGTAGGATAAAGCGTCTTCTAAGTTAGATTATCAAGTGTAATACTATAAATCAGAACAAGATGGCAGTAAGTTCCAACTGCGGGAAGAGGTGGCGTAATTTGGCGTGTTTAGCAGATTCGCAATACGATGAGGTAGCAGGAAGGGAACTGGCATTTCTCATCTATGAAATCAGCAACAGTCCTAACCAAAAAGATACAAAAGCATTCATAGATATATTAGAAGGATATAATCCTTCAAACTGGAACAAATCTAATGAAAACATCTTGAAAATAATTGAAGAAGTTCCAAATAAAATCCAAGTGGTCAAGAGACTCATAAAGAAAATATACATAAACCAACATATTCCGACAAAGAAAATGAATAAGGTGAATCTTGTGAATATCCTAATTGATGCATTAGGAAAAAGAATGCCAAAAGCATGTAAACTGTGTAAGGTTTGGTATAGCATAGTCAATCCACAAAACCTAATCAGAAAATGTGCTGCATGCAACATTCCGACCCATCCACAATGTGCTGAGGTAATACAAGATTTGAGAAAAGATACAAGAATTTTTTTGTTCAACATGTCTATCATGGATAGACAATGTTATTAAATCAAGATTGAATGTACAAATAGTTGAGGATGAAGAAGAAGAGGAAGAGGAAGAAGAAGAAGAAAAAGAAGAAGAGGAAAACGGAAGAGAAGTAAACAAAAATGAAATGACAGAAAAAAATAAGGAAAACAAAGAACAAGATAAAAGTATGGATGCAGAGATACTCATTGATACTACATATGAGGAATCAATAAAGCAGCATACCTACGAAGAAATAAAATTACGATATGACAACAGAAAAGCAAATCCCGAAGAGGCTCTACCCAGATCTACACAATGACGGGAAAGAGGAAAAAAATAGACAAGAAAGACAAAATCTGCAACCTTTTGAAAAGAGGGAATTGCAGATTTGGAGAAAGATGTACTACAAACATCCTAAGATATGTCAAAACTATGAAATATATGGTAAATGTGCATACTTAGATGGATATGGGGATGATTGCAGAGATCTGCATCCAAAAATATGTAAAAACCTAAAAGAAGGAAAAGGATGTAAGTTCGACAAAAAATGCAAATATATGCACCCTGTAGCCATGAATCATAATCAAATAAATAACCAACCAAGTAATAAAATCCAAATAAGAAAGAAACAATAAAGAGAGAAATCAAGAATATCAGGTAAAAGAGAAAAGCAAACCACCAATGAGATATGCAGAGGTGTCAGCAAAAAATTTCAAAGCATCAGCTCCGAAATTCTACTCAAGAGATAATAACTGTATTTATTATGCAAGAGGATATTGCAGAAATGGAGAAAATTGCAGATTCAGACACAAAATGAATAATTATGATGAGGAAGATCAAATATTATGGAAAAGTTGGATTTTTAATGTCAGAATTTCTGGAAATGAAAAAAAGAACAACATACCAGAACAGGAAAGAGACATGGGAAAATCCTTATTACTACCATTATTAAATGAAGGAGAAAACACGCAAACCATCATAGTGATGAATGCGCAGGGTTTAGTTACGAGTAACTCAAAAAGAAAAATAGAGTACTTAGAAGAACTAACCCAAAATGAAAAGAAAATAGATATAATGAATATAAGTGAAACCTGGTATTCCCAAGAGACTGGGAATGATGATCAAATAAAAGGGTTCCAAACTTATAGATTCAGAAATTAGAAAAAAATAGAGGAATCAAGGGGGAACCGCAATATATGGGAAAGACAAAAAACAAGGAAAAATATATGAGAAATATAGTAACTCAGAATGTGAACTAATAGCGGTAGAATTTGAATCTGAAAAATTGATGAACATAGTAATATATAGACCTCCTAATACTAAAGAGTTTGACTTAATAATTGAAAAATTGGATGATATATGTAGAAATCACAAGGACTGGACTATTCTCCTATCTGGTGACTTCAACTTTCCTTTCGTAGAATGGAAAGAACGAATAGGAGATTGTGGTTGTACTTATACATATAAAAAAGAGAGTAATAGTAGTGCAGAAGATAAGAGGCAATTTGAAAAGCTATTAGATATGCTACTAGAATACAACATTCAACAAATAAATCACCTGCCAACAAGAAAGGAAAATACTTTAGACCTAGTATTTGTGAACGAGATGAATTATGTTAAAGAAATAATAGTTTATAATGCGAGTATTTCAGACCATAATGTCATAGAATAACAGTTCATTCCAAAGCAAGTGAAAATAGAGATAAGCAAGAAATGAAAAAGTGGGAAGGATATGGAAAATACAACTTCTACAGTAAAAAATATAAAATGGTCAGAAATTAATGAAGAATTAAACAAAGATTGGGATAACATTTTCGTAAGTGATGACATAAGGGTAAATACGGAGATATTATATAAAATATTGGAGAAAATAGTGGAAAAATATATACCGAAGAAGAAAAGC
>NC_087213.1:66719033-66729033 GCF_015104395.2 Macrobrachium nipponense | reverse complement strand
TAGATCTAGAAGACAGGCTAAGAACAAGAAACCAACATTACAAAGATTCTGGAAATAGCAAGAGCATTAGAAAATGCTAATTATAGTCAAATTGTCATTATAGGTAAGACTCATAATGACAGCAGTAGCCAGGTAAACCATGAAGTCTATAAAGAGTTACTAACTAGCAAAGAAAGGGCAAACACATCAACCAAATCAACCTAACCATGGTATATCCAAGTATAGCAAGGGTAAACTTATTGCATACTCGCAGAAAATCAGTAACATAAGCACCCAAAAACCTCAAAAGAAATCATGCTATAGATGTGGTAAACAAGATCATTATAGCAACGAATGGGATAAGAGCCCATCATCAGGTCAGACATGCAATAACTGCAGAAAACATGGTCATTTAACCAGTCAGTGTACATTTGCTAAGCAAAAGACCACTAAACAGATCAATAGAACTGCAAATTCAAATGATGGCTCTAGCTCAAATGAAGAAAGTGTATGTAAGACAACAGAAGAAGTATTTGCATTTCACATTTATTCTGTGAACTATGAAGTGCAAGAACATTTTATGGCTCAAATAGAAGCAAATGGGAAACTTGCACCCATGCATACAGACAGCTGCAGAGAAGACAATTTCTGAAAGAGTTGCATAAACTATACCTAACCTAGTGATAAGACCTTCAGACAAGGTGCTCAAGAGTTACAATGGCACAAACATAGAAGTATATACCTGATTTTTTATAGTTTTATAACAAAAAGTGCATTTATGATGAAACTGATAAAAAAACAGGAATTTGTGGATATTTCTCATAGAAAAATACCACCAATAATTGGGGTACCATATGTTCCAGAGAGAAATCTGCAAATATGTGAGTCTGAGAATCCGGAGTCCATGAATACAGGGGGGTTGACTGTAGTTGGTGAACGTACAGTACATACAATGATCAAGGGATAGGCAAGTTACCATTTACAGTACTAGCCAAAGGTAAAGGACAAGGTTAATTAGGTCTAGATTGGTTAAGATGTATAATATTAGACTGGCCTAGTATTCTAAGGGTTACAGGTACAAAATAAGAACCAGCAAAAGGAAGGTCCACTTTTAGACACTCATATCTGATATTAGTAGATGAATATAGTAAGTAGCCAGCAGTTATACCAATGCAAATATCATCATCAGTAGTAACTATAAGACCACTCATGCAGATCTTTACAACACATGGCTTGCTAGGAAGAATAGTGACAGACAATGGTCCACAGTTTACTTCACAGGAGTTTAATAAAGTAGTTCTGAATGTGAATGGTCTACAACATACATTACAGTATCAACAACTTATCATCCATCAACGAATGGTGAAGCAGAAAGATTTGTTCAAACTTACTTTCAAACAAAATATGGAGTGTACACAAGCAAACTCTGGTAATGTAACATTTCATATTGCAAAGTTCCTATTACGGATCCTAGAATACGTTAGATCTAATGAATCCATGCTTGCAGAGTCAATCAGAACAGAAAGGTTAGATCAAGTAAAAAAAATTTTCTCAAGGTAAGACCACTCCTTCAATACACCAGAAAATTGGGTACAAAGAGAAATTGTCAGGAAGATAGGCAGTTTACATTATGCTGTTAATGTCAGGGGAAAGATCAGTGGAGAGATTGTAAAATGTCTTGTTGATCAGTTGCAGTCATTCTGTACAAAATAATAAAGAAGCACAAGTCTCAAATACCTCAGATTTAATTAACTCAGATGTAACAAACTGCTCACAAAGATGTTGGACCACCAACTGTAAACAGAGAGGAAAATCTTGAAGCAGCTCAGAACACACCTATAGTACTCCCTAACACAATGAGTTGAGGAAAACTTCCTGAAAGATTACATTTGTAGGGTTGAGAAACAGTTACATTTCTTAGTCACATGTAAAGGGGCTGAGACTTATGAACATACGATACTTGTGAAACGAGTGTGGAAAAACTTAGCTCTGCAAATGCATTAGTTCAAAGTTAATTACACAGCACTGCATAATGCTTAAGTGTTATAAGTGTTACCAATTATTATTGTATTAGTATCAAGTCCAATACACAGGCTTCGATCCTGTAAATTCTACCTCATGTAAGTGGAGTATGATTCCTTATTGTATACTGAGCTCCAATGATCACGTTATGATTCTATTAGTGTATACGCCTTTTGTACTTTGTATATCCTACTATGCACCTTCTTCAACGTAGCTAAGCGAATAAACTCAAGCAAGAAGATATTACTTTATTATTGCCCTTCATCTTCCGACTTCAGCTACGAGAGATGGGACTAAACCTCAAATACAAAAATACCATCTTTGCTCTACCTGCAGAAAAGAGTGAAGAATTGTAGTACGTATGTGTTATATATAGCCTGCACAGACAGATACAACATAACAATTTGTCGAAAATTGTATTTTTCCTAACTATACAAACCTGAGGTCCTTTAACAATAGGAAGGTACGTACTTAGCGGCAGCTGAACTGGTAGTAAGCCTCGAACAAGGGGGTTCAGTAGTTAACTACTTGTCTGTCAGTTGGCGGTCAGCTCGACTGCGAGGAGAGGAGTCACTTTGCTTTAGGCCCAGGAAACGCAGAGTGAGGGGTGGCATGAGGTGGGACTATGTGTAAAGGACCTCAGGTTTGTATAGTTAGGAAAAATACAATTTTCGACAAATTGTTATTTGTTCCGATACGTGTACAAACCCTCGGTCCTTTAACAATAGGAAGACTCACTTATTGGTGGGTGGAATCTGAGTCTTATGAACAGACTGGTGTTCGTCCGACCTTGGTTCCTTCCCTGGTCGTAAGAGCAAAGGGAGGGATCCTAGCCTCTGCCCAGCTGATCGGGGTGTGCACCGCAGGATCAGTGGCCAGACTTCTGGACCAAATTTATAAGAGGGAAGCAAGCGTACCTCTTATAAATAGCAAATACACAAGAACTAGTTCCTACTTCAAGAGCCAAAATGAAGTCATGGGTTTGTCTCTTGTTGGCTTCCACTCCCCCCTTGTTGGGGAGTGGTGGATAAACATTCCTATCCCTACTGAAAGGGATAGGATGGAGCTCAGTCGTGTAGCTCACCTGCATCTGCTTCCTGTTCAGCGTAGTGACAACCGTGGCCCTCTGCCCACAGGTAGAGGAGGAAGATCGAAAGAGTAAGAGAAGCCAGTCACACTCTTTCACTCATCCATTCATGCAGTCACACAAGGATGAGATGCTGTTCTGTCCGCTCGGGTGCTGGGTAGGCTACACAACTTGTTGAGCAGCCACCACGGGTCCAAAGGAAAAGCTGTCCAAGGACCTGTGGGTAATATCCCGAAGGTAGAAGGAAGTAAAGGTGGTCTGGTTGGCCCAAACCCCTGCGTTCAGAACCTGTGCCAGGGAGAAGTTCTTGCGGAAGGCAAGGGTTGGACCAATGCCTCTGACTTCGTGAGCTCTCGGACGATGGGTACAGGTGTCGTCACTACCATCCACGTCGTACGCCCTCCTGATCACCTCACGCAGCCAGAAAGAAAGCGTGTTCTTGGAAACTTCTTTCTTGGTAACCCCGGTGCTAACGAAGAGGCGTCGACAATCAGGCCTGAGGTGTT
This sequence comes from Macrobrachium nipponense, assembly GCF_015104395.2. NCBI lineage: Eukaryota > Metazoa > Arthropoda > Malacostraca > Decapoda > Palaemonidae > Macrobrachium > Macrobrachium nipponense. Next base: position 66,725,439 of record NC_087213.1, on the reverse strand, counting down.
GAGTTCTCTTCATATAGCGCCGTAGCGCCCTCACAGGACAAAGCAGCATCTCATCCGCATCATTATCAGCGAAGTCCTTCAGGGAGGGGATTGTGAAAAACTCAAACCAGTCGTCAGGGACCGAAGGATTCAGAGTCTTTGCTACGAAGTTCAGGACGAAATCGGAAGGTGGGAGTGGCAATCCTTCCCCGAGGTCGTTGTGCTGACGAATCAGCGCAATAACCTCAGCGAACGACCTCTGGATCTCAGGAGTGACAGTGTCCTGCGGAGACGGACCGTCAAGCCCATCCAGCGGGAACACCTCCTGAGACCCTCCTCCTGCCACAGGAGGAACCACAACAGACCCCTCATGGTCTCCTCCTGCCACTTGCGCGTATGATCTGGTCGGTCCTAGGACTGTGCCAGGTTCGTAAGGCATCGTGGCGGGATCGAGAGGAGCGCGCGCTCCTCGCGATCAATCCTGATTGCCTCGCTCTTCTCAGTGTAGCCCGAGGAAGTTGAAGGGATAGGAGAGGTAGACCTGACGCTCCCCCCTTGCCCACCGGCAGAACCGGTGTGCTGGTGGGGCTGCAGGCGATCGCCAACCCGCGGTGGCGATCGAGCTGCAGGCCTGGTCGAGCGGCTCTCCCGGGGAGACCGGCTAGACCGAGAACAGCGGCGACGGTCCCGAGCGCCAGAAGAGCTGCTGCTGGTCCCCCTCTCCACCCGGTCCCGGTAGGAGCGGCGGTCAGGGGACCAGCAGAGTCCGCTGTCGCGGTGGGAGCGAGGCCTGTCCTCACGGCTGAGATTGTCCCCCATGGCAAGCAGATCTGAGGAAGGAAGCAGAGTCAGGTTAGTAAGTAGGTGGGTTTCCCCTCGCCCGCCCGGGGGGGGGGGGGGGACAGTTCCCACCCCGAGCGAACGGACGACCTCGAATACAACTGAACATCTGGGTACCTAGCCCCATCCTCCACGCTCGACTGATCGAGAGGGGAGAAGGAGCAAGATACCCCTCCCCCCCAGAAGGGGGAAGGAGCCGTACAAGGTTTCTTCCTCCCTCCATAGCGCTCCCACTGCTCCTCCGACCATACAATACAAACATCACATGGCTCGGTGCGAGAGCATTCTCGCCCTCAGCACCGAGTGCAAAATTCATGAAGGTCTACCTCTACAGAGGACCGAAAGGCCCCACACCAGGGCACAATCTGCAGCTGATGGGGGGGCGAGGGGGTCTCTCCGGCTCTCGGGAATCCATAATAATTTACTATCACTTGTGTATGAATATACAAAAGACAGACACGTACTTACGTAAGCTTTGCACATGCACACTAAGTGAGAGAAAAAGAGAAAAGCCTTCATGGTGTGAAGAAAACCAAGCATACGACTTGAAAGTTGGCAGAGAGGCGAGCACATGTCTATCCACCAGCGCGGCCAAAAGCAAAGTGACTCCTCTCCTCGCAGTCGAGCTGACCGCCAACTACCGGACAAGTAGTTAACAACCGAACCCCCTTGTTTGAAGCTTACGACCGGTTCAGCTGCCGCTAAGTACCTTCCTATTGTTAAAGGACCGAGTTAAAGGACCGAGGGCTTGTATACGTATCGGAACAAACAATCTTTGCTCAGTGACTCCAAAATCACATACTGGAAAAACTGCAAATAAATCTAGATACAGGGATGGCACCCTGTCTTGAGGTAAAAACTATTCAAAAAGGTTATGTTACATTAATATTTTACCCAAAATCATCTCATAATAGAAGTATACTAAACTACCATTTTAATAAAAAAAAAATAAAAAATAAACTATTTGACTTGCCCACCCTGTCTGCTAGAATGTAGTTTCTTTAGCTGATGCTCAACATACAAATTACCTGCTCAATTTAAACCTCTGATACTTCAGTACCCATTCTTAATTAAGGCATCATTTTGGGGAAATATGAGGCCAATGACCCAGTACTGTATGATTTTTGTGAATGTAAAACATACTACCTTCCCTTTATATTCTAAAACTACCATAGATAGTTTTAGACCATGGAATTTAAATCTGATTTTATGGATTGCTGCCATGGCTTCTATGGCTTCTAACATAAAGAAAATTTATTGTATTATAATTACCCTGCAAGCATTTTTCTTGTAGCATGATGAAGTAGCTGTTATGGGCGGGTCTATTACCTCCGAGACTCTGTAGAATTTAGAACAGAAACAGACATTATTATACAAAACAATACTGTACTAAGAAATAATTTATGATCTTGCATTACTTGCATTCAATAAATAAATTTCATAGTACAGCTTACCTTTCATTATAAAAAAATCAAAGTATGAGAATTCAGATTACATTTCAATAAAAGAAATGAAAACTGATAATTCCATAGCTGAAAACCTTTAGATTGTTTGTTTACAAAGACTTATGACTGCTCTGGAGTTTATACAGATTTTGAAGAAATTTCTTGCAATAGCAATCATTAGCAAAACTAACACATTAAATTCTAAAAGGAGGAGAATTAACAAATAACATAATGCTCCAGGTCCCAAATGGCACCCTCAAAGGGAGCTCAATTAAACTATGTTGATGGTTGTAAGGCAGATGCCATAGGTCTATGAGCTTTGATAGACTATCATTCAACAAGACAAAACAGAAAGCTACTCGTATGTTCCTTAGTACTACAAAAAACACAATTTCCATACAAAAAGGCCTAGTGGTAAAAGCTGCCTTTTCTCTTCCGATTGGCTAAGCTGATCTCCTAACCCATATGAAGTCATTATTGAGCTGCCTTTGCTTTTATTAAGCTTCTTGACATTTTAAAGTGTTTGAAATGATTGATATACAGTACATTCTGAAGAACTGAAAGAAGCATCATATTTTTTTAAAACCTTGCTTCAACATTTGTAATTTCGGTACTTCATAATGTCTCCCAAGAGAGCCTTTAATGTCATTATCAGAAATATTCTATAAATCCATCACTGTTTCACATGTAAACCACAGTAAACTGATAGCTCGTTCATGATGATTTAATTAGCTTAGTGATAACAATAAGTTATTCACAAGAAAAGTCAAAAGTCAATATTTTCTTTACTTGTAGTATTGTTAAGCATTAAAACAATCAAGTACAGTAATGCCTCAATCTTACGCAATTAGAGTTGAGCAAATTCACAAGGCATAGAGTGAACTTTTCACTGGAACCTAACTAATTATCATACATGAGTATTTCACAGACATGCAAACGCAGCATTTTCGAATCCTCGAGAAACCCTGCAAAAGTGTTTGTTTAATTTTTATGTAATTTATAAGTTTTCAAGCTTTCATTTGTTAATTAAATAACATTGATAAAAATAATAATTCTCTCTCTCTCTCTCTCTCTCTCTCTCTGAGATCATTTTATGGCACATGTATATACTATGTTTATTAATATTTTCAAATACTATCAATAATCATAATTATAATTGTTGGAAAGTAGACCTTTTAAACAACTTCTGTTGGAAATAATGGCTGATTCAGCAGCGTTAATTTTATACAGGACATTCTCAAGTCTCCTTATTGTTAATTTTTCAGTATTGCTTAGACTGGCAAGCAATGTGCCAACTGGGGACATGTCAAAAATGGTGGATTCAAGGGACAATTATTATTCTGCACATGGAAATACATCAATTTTGTTTCCCTCTCTCTTTCACTCTTTCTTGCTGTTTCTGCTCTTTCTTATTTTATCACAACGGTTCAACTCAGGCTCTGCTGGTCATCTTCCAAGCGAAGGTTGGAGTTGGACTGATGCTGTTAGGAGTCCTGCAGTGTTTTATATCAGTGGTGCCAGCGGGGTCCAATGGGACATTGATTTTTTATTGGCTGCATGCTCAGGACTGTCTGCTATTGGCTGCTTACTTGATGCCTTGAGACAGTTGCAGGAGTTGATGGTTTCTCTGACATAGCTTTGCTGATCGTTTCCTTTGTTGGGAGCCATCTACGGGGATATAAATGGTATTTTGCTGGTATTATTTATTAATACTATTGGTCCTTGGGTCAGGTTCCACCCTAAGCTTGTGGGAAGGAGGAAGGCTTCTTGTGTCATGTTCAGGGAGGAATTTTTTTCCAAAATGAATAACGCTTCCAGCAAGCGCAGACATCTCAGGTCAGGGGTACTTCCGAGGGTCATAGCATTGTTGACAAAAATAGATTCTATCCAGCAGTTGGACAGCAGGTGTACTGTCAGCACTTCAGATGCCCTACAACCCCTCCTCCTTGTAGAGACCCTCACAAAGTGGGGTACCTACACCAACGGAGCAAGAGGGCATCACCCTCCAGCGTGCTGATAAAACTGCCACCTTAGTACTTATCAACACCAATGAATATCATCAGAAGCTGGACAACAACTTGGCAGATTCCACCAAAATTGAGCCTCTCTCACGAAATCCCACCGACAATATCAAGAGGGATGTAAACAACTTCATCAGTACTGTGAATGCCACAACAAATCCCATCCACCTTCCAACTATCCAAGGAAACTTTGGGCTCAGTTACGATTACGGCAAGGTAAAGAACCATAAAGAAGGTAACCCTCTCCATCCCATTATTAGCCAAAAGCCTGCACCCACTTACGCCTTAGCAAAAAGACTGAATCATATCCTGACTCTGTACATCCCTAGCAGCTATACAGCCTCAAGTCATTATGGAGGAGTTATGGAGTTCCATTTGACAAAGTCTGTGAGAGAGAGAGAGAGAGAGAGAGAGAGAGAGAGAGAGAGAGAGAAGAGAGAGAGACGATGACGAAGATGAGGAGACGGAGGAGAGAGAGCGAGGCGATTTTGAGGAGAGAGAGAGAGAGAGGGTAATTGGTGGTTGGATGGTTAATGACTGAATTGGCTGTTGGTGAGTTCTGGGTTGTCTGCTGGTGCAGCTGGAGTTAGCTGTTCGAGTTCTGTGTTTTCAGACAGTCTTTGTTGAGAGCTGGTGATAGTCAGTAGTGTCGGCAGCAGTCTAATGAAGGCATTGAAACTCATTTAAGCTGTGTGTTGTTGATTTGTCATTGGTTGTTATTAAGTTTGTTGTTAATTGATTAAGAGCTTTTGTGCCTGTGTTGTTGGATTTGTTGTTCTTGTGAGTTTTTTGAGTTATTTGTAAGTTGTTATAGTTGAGGATTGTTGTTGGGGAGCTGTTGTGGTTTCTTGGTGTGGTTGTGAGTTGTTGAGGGTTGTTATTGGTGAGCTGTTGTGATCCCTTGGTGTTGTTAGTGGGTGTGTGTGTTGCGTTTTTGTGTTGGTGGTTGGTTGTGCAGTGGTCTTTTGTTGTGGTTGTGTTCCTTGTTTGTTGTTGTGTTGATGAGTTGTGGTTGAGTTCCTGGTTGTCCACTGTGTTGTTGAGTTGTGGTTGAGTTCCTTGTTGTTTGCTGTGTTGTTGAGTTGTGGTTGTGTTCCTTGTTTGTTGTTGTGTTGTTTAGTTGTGGGGTTGTGGTCCTTGGGTGTTGTGTTGTTGGGTTGTGGTCCTTGGTTGTTGTGTTGTTGTTGAGTTGTGGGGTTATGGATCTTGGTTTTTGTCTTGTGGTTGTTAGTGTCTCAGTGACCTCAACCAGCAGACAGCACAGCATAGCCCGGAGTCTCTGGAGTTGGGTAAGTACATGTGTTTTGAGAGTTTTTTGTTTTAGGGTTTGTGTAGGTCAATTGCCCTGCATGTATTCCGTAGTGTGAACAGGAAAGTGTGACTGAGGGTGGATTTGGCAGCTGGATTGATTAAGTTTATGTGAGGAGGATTTTGCCTGCTTGAATTTTAAGCTTGTGATCCCGCCACATTATTTTTTGGCACCCAACGTGGGGCTGTTGGGGTATTGAGTTGTGTGATTGGTGGCAAAAGTGAGGATGGAAGGGTTGAAGGAGATAGAGAGGCTGAAGGAGGAGCTGAGGTTAGCGAGGGAAGCTAAGGAAAGATTGAAGGTGGAGAATGAGAGGTTGAGGGTAGAGTGTGAGGAGCTGAAGAGCAAGTTAAGAGGAAATGAGAGGAATGCTAAGGATTGAGAAAGTGGAAATGAAAGAAGAGGTGAAAGGAGCAGAAGAGAGTATGGTTGAGAAAATGGACGAAAAATTCGGGGTGATGATGAATGCAGTGCAAGAGATTATGCATGAAATGATGAAGGGATTCATGGGAGAGGTAGGCCTACTGGGTCTTGTGACGGGCCAGGAGTGGTAAAGAAAGTGGAAGAGTGAGTGAATAAGGAAAGAAGGGGAAGACACAGGATAAGGATAAACCTGAGGACAAGAATAAGAAAGGGGCTGAGGAAAAGAAGAAAACTAAAGGAAAGGAGGTTAGTAAGGGTGATAGACAAGATGAGACTAGGACTGAATACATTGGGGAAAAGGCTGAGAGTGATTTAGATCAGGGGCTCCCAAACTATGGGTCGCGAAAAGATTCTTTTGGGTCACAAGAAGACAAGGTGATTGTAAGGTA